>NC_089838.1:4027006-4327006 GCF_035609145.1 Eleutherodactylus coqui
TATTAAGCTCAGGTTTGTAACATCTCTCTCCCTTCTCTTCACTTTGCGTTCTAGTGATTCTGTTCCACAAACTTCCTCTCCTCGGTATTGGTACATTCCCCTTCACATTGTGAAGCTTGTTTGAGGTGTTACAATCCCCGGCTTTGTGTGGAGAAGGATGGATGCCAGCGGATATTGTCAGGGGGCTGTCATGTCCTCTCCCCTTTCTCTTTGAACCGTCCCACTTCAAATCCTAATTGGGGGAGAGTCAAAGATGGAACAGCTGGCTGGTGATACAAACGGTCTAAGGAGGGTCGGCAAACATCCTGGCAGATGGAAGTGGGCTCCCAATTATCTAACCGCAGCTTACTGTACGTTCTGCACATCCGCTCGGCTCCGCGGCTGTGATGGGACTCGTGTGCCCCGTGGTTGTCGGGCGTCTCATTATAAATAGGCAAGCTGGGTGAACATTCCATGTTACCACCATGTTGGTTGTCAGCCGGCGTCATTGTGTGACCAGGGCCTAACGATGCCGTATACAACATGCAACCGTTCCTAATTTAGGATAAACAGATGCGGGGGGGGGGGGGGGGGGTCACTTACCACGACTCACCAACGGGAATATCTATGGAAAGGAGGTTCAATCATAGCACAATGAAAAGTTCTGCAACTTTCTAAGGGCTCGTTCACATCTACGCTGAAGGTTCCTCTTACACCGAGTGAGATCGTTCGCACTAAGTGATGAGTGAACGTTGGCTCACATTCGCACGATCCACCAACTTTTTAGGAACAGCCATTGTTTCGTGGAAAAGGCTTCCATGTAAGAGATTCCATTATGGGATCAGGAACAAATGGCACGCAGTGGGCAGACAGACCCATCTTATGACTGATCAAACTGCGCCAAATTTACTCCATTGACCATAATGGGGTCTGATCGGTTGTCATCCGGCCGTCCGCCATTCTACAAGACAAGAAAGCTATTTTGTCCTCTAATTGCGTTTCTGAATGGAACATCTGTATACAAGGGCAAAAACGCAGAAGCGTTCGCACAAACACGCTCAAATATTTGCACTTGAACGCGGTTCTCAGAGCCCCATAATCAGCGTTTTGTGTGTGTCGGCGCATATTACTGTTATTTTTTCACACGCCTAAAAAATGTGCGCAAACGCAGCCGGTGACCCTGCATACCCCCTAAACAGTGCTGTACATGACCGCGGAGGCTCTATCATCTATCTACCCTGCATACCCCCTAAACAGTGCTGTACATGACCGCGGAGGCTCACAGGTTTTTTTTATATATCCTTGTATTTCCCACACTGTGACTTAGGTGACCAATGTTAAATGCGTACGGGCTGCGGGTCAAACGGCCTCCATTGACATCTATGGAGGCCATCCACATGGGAAAACAGAGCGTGCTGCGATTTCTCTTTCACTTGCAGAATATACAATTCGTATCCACGAATGTGAACAAACAAGCGAAGATGCATGCCTTTCAATGCCCGTGTTTCATTGCGGATCACCCCCAGGTGGTAAAAGTCAGATCGATGGGGTTTACCACTGAGACCTCCACCAATCCTGAGATTGGGGATCCCGTGTCCCTCTCTGCCCTCGGAACCATAGGCCCAGTTGGGACACCACCCTTAGGCGTTTTCGTGCTGACAATCCCCATACACTATCTTGACGTGTATTCGCATAAAATGCGCGCCAAAGTAGTGCATGTTGTGATCTTTTTTTTTGCGTGAGCATTTAGCGCGCTGCATGTGCGAGCCGCAATTGAAAGTCAATTTGTTACGGTGTATTACGCACGTAGAATCCCGCGCGCAGAAGACGCAGTAACAAACACCCCTGTGAGAGACTCCAGAAATGCCCTTTTTTCCTAAACTCATTTTATTGAAAGAGAAGAATAACAAATCGGTTCCCACAATCGCCGCGCAATATTTAGCTTCTTACATTAAATAAATATGTATTAAATAATGACAATTTGTGTTGTGATTAATTACTGTTTACAATGGAAGCCTTTCTGGCAGCCATGCTGATAAATCATAGGGGAGTCAGAATGCACCGGAGGACACAAAGAGGCGCATCGCTAGGATCAAACGGAACCGCAGCGCCGGTTTGTGAGGAATTGAAAAGCTTTTTGTGTAAAAATGGTACGACAAGATTTTTTTTACGTTTTTCATTGGTGAAATCAATGGGGTAAGCAAAGCAGTTGTTCGGTTGTGCCAGTGACAGCTGATTGGCGCGTGCTGCCAGGCTTGCCTTAGTGATCAGCCTGGTTGGCTTCTCTGCACATGCTTGGCCAAGATGGCAGCTGGGGAAACGGCACATACGAAGGATCATCACACAGAATGAGAGCCCGAACACAGTGACAAGGGAGGAAAGCAGTGTGCATGGTCAGCCACAAGCCTTAGAAGTATCGAAGGTCATCTCCAGTAGCACCAAAGAGTAAAAAGGATTGGGTTGGGTCCGAATGGGGCACACACCACCAAAATGGTGGAAAATTAGCCATTTCTTACATTAGATGGAATCAGTGAGCTACCATTGAGATCTTGGTACTACAACTTTAAACGGATTTTCTAGGGAAAATACTATTAATTACCTATCTATCAACAGTTGAGCAGCTGGGGTCGGCCACTGAAGGCCCAAGGTCCTGCGATTAACTATTGACGATCTATCCTGAGGATAGGTAATCAATAGTATTTTCCCTGGAAAACCCCTGTAAGGTTCTGAGGTTGTAAAACACTACCCTAGACAAGTGACAACTCTGCTTCTACATGCTCTTCTCCATGCTATTGCTACTGAAAGCCTGGTATCAGGACCACTTCTAGGTACCTTTTCATGATTTAGGCCATTTTCTGTTAACCTTGGACATCTTTTCATGACACAGACGGTTGTGATAGATGCTGACTGATGGCAGATGTCTGTCATAAGGTTGATCTTCCATCTTGGATTTCCTTAGTTGTTGTTGGATTCTGTAACCCAAAAGTCATCATGCCAAACCACAGATCTGCATCCTATCAATGGAAGCCACAGATCATCGGAGATCGAAAAGGAGAACATTCATAGACCAACCATGGAAGGTGTTCAAATAACACCCATCTAAAGATTCCTAGTGTATGACCAACTCATCTGCATGGATTATTTTATGTCATCTCGTTCAAAATGAGACGTGACAACGGTTAGGTCAATAGGTGGAGATTATCTATGAAAATCAGGGTAGCGTCAGAGTGAAGAACATTATACAATCTGCCGTAAATGTATACAAAGCTCATCAAATCATTAAGGATTATTAAATTATTTGTGAAAAACTCAAAAAATTTGAAAAAACCTCTGAAGTTGGTGACCTAACATAAGGTGCCTTCTGCTTGAGATGGTGTTGTGCATCGGGGAACCTTGTTGGAGTTGGGTTTAATATCATGTGAAAATCAGTGGGAAAGAGTATGATTGAAACATTTTAGGGTGCGTGTACACGGACTGATGGAAAGTTGTACCCGAGTTTCTCAAGCACAATTGCCCGTGTGCTGTCCGACGTGCAGGACTCCGCACATTGGCATGTACTATTTTTGCATGAGAATTGGTCAATAATAGGACATGCTGTTTTTTTTTTCTCGAACTTTCAGTCCGAGTATGTACAAGTACAGGCACCCAATCAAATGAATGGGTCCTAGCCATCCGATTGTCAAGCAAGAACATTTACCTGGACATTAGTTTGCCTGATTGTTTGGCCACCTAAAAGGACAAACGGTTAGCCAACAAATGAGCAGATGCTCATTGATCAACTAGTCGTATCTTTTATACGAACATAAAAATACTGACTGGTCAGCTGCACATGGGAACTAATGATCATGTGACCAATCATCCCTAAAAGAGTCTGAATCGGATAGTATAAGGCACGGTGGACGATCATCCATCTAAAAGGAAACTAAGTTCCAAAAACAGTCAACTGATAGTGAACAAATCTTGTACCCTGACCTCTGAAGGTAATGACCAACTCTATATTACTGTCAGCTTCAGATACTGTTGTCCCCTAGTGGACCTCTTTGGTGTTGGGATCAGTATTCTATCAGAATCGGGAGGAGAGGGTGTGATTGATCAGCTTAAATGAGTCATGGGTTAACCAACTTAAGGGCGTTTACATGGCCCCATTATTGAGCAAGAACATTTACCTGGACATTAGTTTGCCTGGTTGTTGGGCCATCTAACTGATAAGCCAATGAAGAGCAAAAGCCGATTTGTCAGCTAATTGTATATTTTATGTGAGCATCAAAATACATCTTCCTGTGTAAACAGGGAAATCTGCAGCCAATCAGCGACAGCTCTAGGGGACTAATGATTGTATGAACGATCGTACGTCCCCTAAGAGTCTGAATTGGCTTGTGTAAGTCCTGGTAGACAATTACCAATCTCATTGTATTGGAACTCCTCCACCAGAGCGAATGGCTCCGTCTAAAAGGATCTTATGTTTGAAATGGAGTCAATGGATGATAGAAGAACCTGGTGCCATAACCGTTCTGCTCGGAAACATCCATAAAGTTTATGCCTCTCCTTTGAAATTAAATTTAAAAAAGTCAAAAGGGAAAAATCTCAAACAGCCAGGCCAACATTCTCTAGCTAAATATAAGCGAGCAGGCTCGTCCTAGTTGAATATTTTCTGAGATGGCTTACACTTTTTTTTCCACTGCCGGAATGAATTGATTCTGTGTTCTCTCCGGGGAGAGCTATAGTAACATAGGATATGTTTCCATTCATTCTAAGTGTTACATAAAACTGCCTTCAAGAGCACTTTTTTATTTGGAAGGCATTGTGTAGTGACAAGATCTGGTCTGACTGAGTAAATACTCTGAGCTTCCTAATTATTACTATACAGACTGGAGACACTGGAGGTTCACAAAGATAAGAAACACTCAACATGACCGTGTCAGGACTGTGGGTGATGGCATCTGTGTTACAGATTTACTTCGGCAATGTGGATCGGGTCTCAGAGTTGGTTGCTTATGACCTTGTATGTTAATCTTAAGGTCCTCCCCTCCTTTCTTCCGGTCATAGATGTTCAACTGATATCTCCTTCCTTCCTCAGTGATTCCATCCCACTTGGATTACGAACAAGTTTACATTGAAAGGGAATCTCAAAAGAGATGTCTTGACTTGCTCAGAAGATCCCACCAGTGACAGTCCTAGATCTCAGACCCATGCAGATCTCTAATAGGAAGGGATCCCAGCATTGTAAAGAATAGTATGTTTTAGTATAAGAAGAACTCTCTGAACTACCCTTAAAGAGATTGTCCCCCTTGGACAATCTCTACTTGTTAGAAAGGACCCTTGGCAATAAGCTGGTCACTAAGAGTGTCCCTGCTGAGGGCCTCAACAATCAACTGTAATCTATGAGGAAATCTGGCAGTAAGTGTTCAGGGGACATTTAGTACTGCACAGTACTCATACATATCAATGACATTTCTGTGTAGCCCAGGACAGGCCGGGTCCTCCAAAGCGAGAGACACTCCATGCAATAGATGAGGACCCTTCTTTATCTGAGAATTAGAGTATATGAAAACTGTTTTTCTAAACTGGTGAAAACCTTTAAGTTCAAACCATCATCGATGTGATTTACTGGTATATCTCAATGATATTTCAGTTCTCTTCTGACCTGATTTCCTCTAAGAATTTGGGGGCCTTTTAACAGTATTGAAGGCAATGAAAGCTCTTCAGAAGACCATTGATCTAAGGCATTTATCCCTTCTAATCTATGTATATTATCTATCTATCTATCTATCTATCTCATATCTATCTATCTATCTCCTATCTATCTATCTATCTATCTATCTATCTATCTATCTATCTATCTATCTATCTATCTATCTCCTATCTATCTATCTATCTCCTATCTATCTATCTCATATCTATCTATATATCTCATATCTATCTATCTATCTATCTATCTATCTATCTATCTCCTATCTATCTATCTATCTATCTATCTCCTATCTATCTCCTATCTATCTATCTATCTATCTATATATCTCATATCTATCTATTTATCTATCTATCTATCTATCTATCTATCTATCTATCTATCTATCCCCTATCTATCTATCTCATATCTATCTATCTATCTCCTATCTATCTATCTCATATCTATCTATCAATCTATCTCATATCTATCTATCTATCTATCTCTCTATCTCTCTATCTATCTATCTCATATCTATCTATCTATCTATCTCATATCTATCTATCTATCTCATATCTATCTATCTCCTATCTATCTATCTCCTATCTATCTATCTCCTATCTATCTATCTATCTATCTCCTATCTATCTCCTATCTATCTATCTATCTATCTATCTATATATCTCATATCTATCTATTTATCTATCTATCTATCTATCTATCCCCTATCTATCTATCTCATATCTATCTATCTATCTCCTATCTATCTATCTCATATCTATCTATCAATCTATCTCATATCTATCTATCTATCTATCTCTCTATCTCTCTATCTATCTATCTCATATCTATCTATCTATCTATCTCATATCTATCTATCTATCTCATATCTATCTATCTCCTATCTATCTATCTCCTATCTATCTATCTCATATCATATCTATCTATCTATCTCATATCTATCTATCTATCTCATATCTATCTATCTCCTATCTATCTATCTCCTATCTATCTATCTCCTATCTCTCTATCTCATATCCATCTATCTATCTATCTATCAATCTATCTCATATCTATCTATCTATCTATCTCCTATCTATCTATCTATCTATCTATCTATCTATCTATCTCTCTATCTATCTATCTATCTCTCTATCTATCTATCTCATATCTATCTATCTCATATCTATCTATCTATCTATCTCATATCTATCTATCTCATATCATATCTATCTATCTATCTCATATCTATCTATCTATCTCATATCTATCTATCTATCTCCTATCTATCTATCTCCTATCTATCTATCTCCTATCTATCTATCTCCTATCTCTCTATCTCATATCCATCTATCTATCTATCTCTCTATCTCATATCCATCTATCTATCTATCTCCTATCTATCTATCTCATATCCATCTATCTATCTATCTATCTATCTCATATCTATCTATCTATCTATCTCATATCTATCTCCTATCTATCTCTTTCTGCCCATTTTGTATCACCTAAATGAATTATCACTTCCTTTTGTCTGAAGTCCTTCCACACTAGAAGATGTTTGAATTTTGTGAACTGCATGCCCTGATTCTTAGTTTGCATAGTCCTGTTTTGGCAATGGTCAGTGTAGCCCTTACCTATATGCTATTGTTTTGGTGCCTGTGGGGATGGTAAATGGCATTTTGGTGCTCGCTCATCTCTAGTAAATGCCTTTGAAATTTCACACCACCCAAAGGGAAACAGAAAGGACTACTGTACATTAAGTTGAGAACCCCTCTTTGTGGGTCAACACCTCAGTACTACATCCAGCCCTTGACTGAGTCTAATGTCACCAAGAAGATGTGACCAATCACAACCATGTATGCACCGTATAGCGTTAACACCAAATATTGCGGGAAGTCATTTGTGAAACTTACAGAGGCCATAATTCAGCATGGGAGCTGTATGGCGCTGATGTGAAGCATCTCCTGCAGATGGAAATAAGACCTATCAGGCAGCGTATGGTCTTTTGTCACCTGCGTCACACCATTGTTTTCCATAATCATTGACATCTTGTGAAAATAATAGCAGTGACTGTTGTTGTGCGGCTCCGTAATGAAGGCACTCGATAGAAAGAAGACAATATTGATTTGCAGGTTGTTGCTGAGATGTAGCTACAGTAGCATCCAGAGCTTCCTTCCAAGACACAAATGGAAATACAAGGCTTAGAAATTCATGCTATACTATGATCTAAAGCAATGAAAGGAGATCATCAACTATAGGCCTAGGCTAGCCCCAAACTCAAGTCAACAGAATGGCCCAGGTTGACCTTCCCGTAACCATAACCATACAAGTACCAATATCATCATACATCTTGGGCCTAATGTGTCTTGGTGATTTCATAGTATCTCCACAGTCGGACTTGCTACAAGCAACTTTATCAACTTTCTCTTGCACTAATTTTGAGAAGGCCCTCTTAGAAGCCTTTTCCACAGAACAATCATCGCTCAGCTTATTGATGGGTTGTGCGAAACTCAACAATAACCGTTCATTGTAAACACCGCCGGCGGCTCAACGACGAATGGGAATTTGTTTGCTTGTCGTTCAGTTTGTGCAGCCATAGAAGCTACCATTCACCCTATGGCTGGGGCACAGGGGGTACAAATGTCATGAATCCCTGATCATGATCGAAAACTATTACTCAGCTAGCATTCGGGATAACAACAATGGCATGGATATCACACAACTGAAAGAGGCGGGGCTAAACCGAAAACCATGGAGGGAGGGAGCCTGTAAGGGTGCAGAGGGTTGGGAACGACTAAACGGCTAACGACAGCAATTCTACATTTCTGCCATACAAAAGAAACACATTATCTCTTGTGCAATAATTTGCCACTTTTGGCCTTTTTATGCCTCCGACACTTCTCTAAAACCGGGTTGGACTAGGTAAAAGGAAGCACGTCCTCATGGACCATCAGATAGATTATAATTTGTGCCAAAAACGGGCATAAGTTACAAGTAAACCCTATGCCAGTTCCTGTATGGTGTAGATTTCAGAGTCACGTGTGGGAATGCCGCTGGATGTGACAAATGTATTAGGTGACTTGTACCTGTTATAACACTTGATGCACAAACGTTACTTAGACTAGTTTATGAACCGTCAATCTAAGTTAATTTACCCCAATGTGTCTAGAAAATTGTGCATTTTTGAGTCGAAATTCCAGTTTAAGTGCCTCTTCGGTGCCAACCGGAAGTGGCAACTGTTATGGGCACTGATTCCAATACAATGGCCAATACATCCATCAGTAGTGAATCTACGAAAACATTAAAGGGGTTGTCCCGCGAAACAAAGTGGGGTTATACACTTCTGTATGGCCATATTAATGCACTTTGTAATGTACATTGTGCATTAATTATGAGCCATACAGAAGTTATTCACTTACCTGTTCCGTTGCTAGCGTCCCCGTCTCCCTGGTGCCGTATAATTTTCAGCGTCTAATCGCCGGATTAGACGCGCTTGCGCAGTCCGGTCTTCTTCTTTTCTGAATGGGGCCGCTCGTGCCGGAGAGCGGCTCCTCGTAGCTCCGCCCCGTCACGTGCCGATTCCAGCCAATCAGGAGGCTGGAATCGGCAATGGACCGCACAGAAGACCTGCGGTCCACCGAGGGTGAAGATCCCGGCGGCCATCTTCACAAGGTAAGTCAGAAGTCGCCGGAGCGCGGGGATTCGGGTAAGTACTGGACGGTTTGTTTTTTTTATGCCTGCATCGGGTTTGTCTCGCGCCGAACGGGGGGGCTATTGAAAAAAAAAAAAAACTGTTTCGGCGTGGGACAACCCCTTTAACAAAAAGTCAATATTTTAATTCAGATGATCATTTCAGAATTCTTCGATGTTAGTAACTGATTTTATTTCTCGGACTTCCTTTTCATTTCTCTCCTCCCACTTGCCTTATATCCGTACAGGGCCATGATTGCGCCTCGTTTGATTCCACCGCGCGTTACATTAATCATATAAATTCGAAAACTGAAGGATCTTGTTTATTAGGGCAATTTCCCGGTGTACTCCAAACAGTTAACTGGGAAGTGCTGGTGGGATCTACATGAGCGCCGTGTCACCGCTTGTTACATGCTTTGTGTTTGATTGTTGTTTTGTTCTCTTAATTACATGCTTCCACAAGCAAAGAGTTATGTGATTGCTTACATATGCATCTCAAGTGCCAATTTATAGCCAGATAAAGCCCATCTCTTCTGCCGGAGCTTCTGGATCCAGAAGAGTAATAATGCTCAAATCAAAGACTTTCTTAATGGGTTTTACTAGACTTGGCCATGGACATCGGATTGTAGACAGTAGACCCTACCAATGTTGACCTGGTAGCACGCTTCTGTCTATGGGACGTCCAGACAATATTTCAGGATCTACTGTTGAAGGAAACTTTTAGGCTCTATACACATCGGACTAAAGTTGATGAAAATGGGCAATTTCAATTATAACAAATGTTCTCTGGGTGGAGTTTAACAATAAATGACTGTTTTGACCAACTGATGACACACGTTCTTCGTCTGGAAAGAAGTTGGACAAGTTTGCAACTTTCAGCCAACAGGTTGATGAAAATTTTTTTATTCCACAAAAAGTCTTTCACCCTCGTAAGGTCCTTCCTGACAGCATGTTCTCAGAAAGATCTTTCATCAATCGCTTGGTGTCATTGAAGATGTACTGTATGACCAGTCTGAGAACGGTAAAGGCCATTTTGGGCTAAATGTGTATGGATGAGTCTGTAAAAGGATTATTCCAAGATGATCATTCGCTCAATGATTCTTCAACCATCTTCTATCTAAGGGTGGCTTTACACAAGACAACTGTTGGACACATAGGCACCCGACAGTCATTCCGATGACTTATCACTCCTGTAAGCTTCACACAGGAGCGATTGTCATTCAGTGAATAGAAGCGGAGAACGTCGGAGATCTCTTCTGGCCACCTGCCTAGGTCACCGTGGACAGTTAGTAGTTCAAAGGTAAATGACTGCTTGTTTACACCAAGCGAGAACAGTCAGCTGGGGCAAAGTCACTATTGACTACTGAGCAATGTATCGCCTGTTGACATGAGCCAACTATAATGGCAAATCACTCATTTGAGCCATTTTCCGGCTGATAGTTGCCCCGTGTAAAGCCACCCTAATGTGTATGACCTTTAGAGTAAAAAGTTTCTAGCCTATTGTTTTTCTCAGAAACAAGTCACAAATTGCACGTTCCATTGGTTTATCCATTTAGGGATTGACAATTTGACTAGCCAACAAACTTTGAAAGGAGTTGTACAGGTTTAGAAAAACCTGTCTTGATAGTGTTACCCCTGTCCAGAGGGGGTATTCTAAATCTCCGTTTAGGGAGCATTCCCACAGCCAAATGGAACCGAACAATGCCAAATGGACCCCATTGACTATAATTGGGTCGGTTCAGTTTTCGATTCAGCTGCCTGGCTTTTAGATGGAAGAAAAAGAGCTGTATGCAAAGATTTTTATTTTTGTACTTTAAGCCGGATCTGTGGAGGAACCTCCTACTAGACCTTCCAACACAGATCTAAGCACTTACTCACGACCCGAAGGTTACAAGTTCAATCCCCACATGGTTCAGGTAGCCAGCTCAAAGTTGGCTCAGACTTCCATCCTTCCAAGGTTGGTAAAATGAGTACCCAGCTCGGTGTGGAGGGGGAAATAAATAAATTACCTGAAAGCGCTGCGGAATAAGTTGACGCTATACAAATTTCAAAAAAAAGAAAAAGATGTGAATTTTCAGCTAAGTGAATGGATCTGAACTGCAATGTCGCAGATGATCTGTAAACAGGGGTGGCACCATTTTTGTAAAGCAGTCTTGTTTATCTAATCCAGAACAACCCCTTTAAGGGCATCTGCACATGAGTGTATGCATAGATACGCTCGCAAGAGGATGACATAGCTACGCTCTGAACACAGCGCCATCATGTGCTTTTACGCACGTGCCCATTCCTTTTACTGTAATTTTGTGTTGCTGGCCCCGTTCACTTTGGCGCGGGAGACACCCATATCCGTTTTGAACTAGCTCAGCACTCTGATTAGTCCCCAATGTTAGCAATTAACACGGCAAAATCGATCAGTCACGGACACAACTCTGTGCGGACGGGGTGTGCGTTTGCGCATCCCCATAGAGTCCTATTGATGACCTATCTTGGGGATGTTCCTCAATAGCAGAAGCCTGGAGAACCCCCTTAATGTGTAAAGATCATGTATTATCTATGCTACAGGTACATTTTGTATCTATTTCTGGAGAAACAAGGTGGCACCACTATAGCCACCCTTGGTCTTTCCCCAGTAGCTGTCAACCAGCTTTCTCAACATTTTTTAACTGCGTATTTGCCAAGATATATAGTAACAAGGGTGTATATACCATATAGACAGTTCGCGTGGCTGATATGAGGGCCTTGTGCAAAGAGCGCACTCCTAAATGGTGTTCCCATTTTAATGGATGGTGAGAACCTCTGCAGGTACTGCAATGTTAGCGAACAAGGAGAATGTACTAGGGTTATGAAAATAGGATGACGGCACTAGAAGCTCCTGTCCTGGATGGTTGGGACTGTATTAGTATCAAGCACAGCTGAAAGGGGCCAAACCTTTATAATGGCTGTTCACTCTCCCCTGTTCACTTTGATCCCCGCTGTATAGTGATATAAGGGGGGCATCACTGCACAACTGGACATATCTAAGGTTGGGAGGGGTAACGTTTCTCCTTAGGTTGACCACCTAGTAGGTTGGGAGGAAACTTAAAAGAAGGCCATTCATGCTCCTCTGGGAAATGTATGCAACGCTACAGCGCCACCTATCATGAGGCAGCATTCCTGCAAGTCAATGTCCGACCTTTTAACAGACCTTGTAACAGCAGCTGGGAATATAAGCCAAGACCCCCAAACAGTTTGTCTGTTCATAGGATGTTTTCCTTCTTGTGAAGACCCTGGTCTTGGCTTATATTCCGAGTCATTGTTACAAGGCTTGTTATAGTCAGACATTGGCTTGCAGGAATGCTGCCTTCCAATAGGTGGCGCTGTGGAGGCATTTTTCTATCTTTCTATTTGCATAGATGGATCTAAAGTACAAATCAGTACAAGGGAATATAATGCAATTCCCTGGAGCTAAAATGCTGAATGAATATGGCAAAATACAGAGAATGTGAAGAAGTGAGATGAGACTGAGAAAAATGAATGTGATACATGGACAAAACATATATTATAGATACCAAAACCATAAATATATAGAAACATCTAAGGATATATCATTATTATTAGGGTTAAAGAGACACATTAGTCATTTCTCACAATTCCTGAATTACAAGTCAGAGCCTGGAAAGATTGGTCAGCCAGCGTGTAATCAGGCGTGCGGCTCTCCTGCTGCCGTGTAAAGTGTGCCCTGTGCTGCGTAATGATAAAAAATACTCCTCACTCCTGCAGAAATAGGAGAAAAGAGCTGCCTGTGGAGGCCGGAAGAATATCTGCGACTCGTCTGAACCTCATGTGTACGTCTATGATAATTTGTATCAATTATTGAGCAACTTATAATGAGACTGACCGTTAACACTCATCTACAGCAGTAAGTTGGTTCCACTCAAAATGCATAAAAAATAAACTAGAAGAGCAATAATAAATATATGAACTTTGTCAAATAAATCTTCAAATTAAATTCAAAAAAAGAAAACAATCCCAATTTTCTTATTACATCGATGGGAGGTTTTTTAAAGATAATTTTAGATTTTACGTATCAGAATCCATTAGATCTAGAAAAATTGAATTGGCATAGATTACCAGAATTCAAATATTAATGCAGAATTCATATAAAATCGAAATTTAAATAGATGAAGCGTAAAAAAGGTAAATTAAACCTTTAAAAAAATTCTGAATCAGGTAACAAATAAATATTATGGTTACAATTATATAAAAGTATAACAATAAATAATAACTAAAGCATATAGTGCAATAACAAATACCCTGTTTGCCTGAAAATAAGACATAGCATGATTTTCCAGAATTTTTGAGGATGCTTGAAATATAAGCCCTACTCCAAAATTAAGCCCTGCTAACAGTTAATTAAAAAAGTCAATTTAAATAGTGTCCAGGCAGCTATACATGTAAAAAAGTTAAACCTTTTTGAACAAAAATTAATATAAGACACTGTCTTATTTTTGGGGAAACACGTTACATAGAAGGATTCAATAAAATCTTACACTGAAGGTCTAACTTGTTACAATAATACAATTAAATAAAACAATCATAAAAATAAATAGTGAAATAATTAAGAAAATCAAGTAATAGATTCAATGAATAGTTACAACATAAGTGAGTCATGGATTCACTAAACACTAAAAGTAAGTGAAAGATACAAATAATCACCTAATGGTTTGGACCGATAACTAAATAAAGCGCAATAATCAATAGAACATAATAATAGATGATAAAAAGATACATTAACAAAAAATAGTAAAATATTCCAAAATGAAATAAAATAATAAAATATCAAATAAAATAATCCATTAAAACACAAAAGTGAAACAATAAAACATGGACTAAAAATATGGAAAGAGGTTTCTAGTCCTCCCCAGACTTGTATGTGGCCCCCCTGTAACATTTCTAGTAACTAGGCCGAAAATGAGGATAAAATAGAAATGTTCCTTATTTTGCCCCAAATCAATGAGACGCGGTGAGATGGATCTTCGGCTTGTGAGGCTTGTGTTCTCGGCAGGCGGCTCAGCGGGAATCACACAGGAACAGAGACCCTTGTGGTTAGAAATCACTGCAGCAATATTCATGTAGGAGAGTCAGCGGCGGTGCCCTAAATGTGCCCGGCTGGAGTCGTTTCATCAGGAGGATGCTGCTGCGGGATGTGGAGTGACTTGCTTCCTCAATCACCCGTCTGCAGCTCGGAGCATGTAAAGCCTAATGTAAATAACGGAGCCAGATGGTGCTCTCTGATATTTGCAGTAAATGTCCCCTTTGTGCCAGTGCCGGCTCCAGTAGGTGGTGCAGAAGGAGGTGCGTAGAGATGTGGAGGAGGGCATTGGGTTTTCTGGCTACTTGAACTCACCCCTTCTTGTCTTCTCTTTTTACCCTGTGTCTCTTTTTGCCTGGCAGAAGCTGGCGGTCCGGAGCTGTCCTGTGGAAAGTGCCAAGCCCATCCCGCTCATCAAGGCACCAAGCAGTCAGGGGGGCATTGCCATCTCAGTCGTCCCGGCCAAAGCACCCGTCACTATGGTGACTGCACACCTCAATGGCCAGAAAACAGCTACGGCCTCAGCACCGTCATCGGCCAATAGCGTTGAACCCCCACAGACTGCCCCCATTAACTTACAGACAACCAGCAAATTGGTGGGGGGCACCTTAAACATGGCAGCAAGGAGGGTTTCAGAGATGTCCCATGCCCAGGTAAGTGACACTTCCATCTGATATATCCATCTTTGTCAGTGAGTTTTTAACATTTTTGGAAATTACGGGCGTTCGGTCTATAGCGTGCTTGTCGTGCAAGTAAGTGCAGTCTATTGTTTGCTGGTATCAGCCGCTTTGGAATGGGATGAGGGTGACTTGTGTTCTTAAGTGAGATGATTTACAGAAAGTACAAAAAGTCCTTGCTTCTCCCCGACTTTCTCCAGTGATGACTACTTTATCTCACATATGACCAGTCCTGAGAGCCTCCGGGATCACCCGAACACATAGAGGGTATAGCAGAAGAGGTGGGCAAGGAGTCTGCTAAGTATGAGATCAGTGCCAGCTCAGTGCCACCGTGGGCAAAGAATGCAGTTTACTTTTAGGTTGCTTTAGGCAGGAGTTTGGCTTGCGCTACAGCGATGTAGCAGAGCTGGGTTTGTTGTGCTCACAACGCCTGGTGTTATTACAGCTAATCTGCTGCATGGCTTTATAATATAAGGATTATATCATCGCCTTGCAGGAATCTTCTACTTCATCCTTCTATTAAAAGCATGAGACATTTACATTACATTCTGAGTCACCACTAGAGGTCACATTGCAAATTCACAGCCACTCAATTATAGATGACAGTGAGATTATATAGCCTGCATTATATAGACAGAGTACAGAACTCATCAGGGTGCTACCATTGTTCCAGAGGTTATCTATCTATCTATCTATCTATCTATCTATCTCCTATCTATCTATCTATCTATCTATCTATCTATCTATCTATCTATCTATCTATCTATCTCCTATCTATCTATCTCCTATCTATCTATCAATCTATCTATCTATCTATCTATCTCATATCTATCTATCTATCTATCTATCTATCTATCTATCTATCTATCTCCTATCTATCTATCTCATATCTATCAATCTATCTCATATCTATCTATCTATCTATCTCATATCTATCTATCTATCTATCTCATATCTATCTATCTATCTATCTATCTCCTATCTATCTCCTATCTATCTATCTCATATCTATCTATCTATCTATCTATCTATCTATCTATCTATCTATCTATCTATCTATCATCTATCTAGCCATCTCATATCTATCTATCTATCTATCTATCTATCTATCTATCTATCTATCTATCTATCATCTATCTAGCCATCTCATATCTATCTATCTATCTATCATCTATCTATCTCCTATCTATCTATCTATCTATCTATCTATCTATCTATCTATCTATCTATCTATCTCCTATCTATCTATCTATCTATCTATCTATCTATCTCCTATCTATCTATCTCCTATCTATCTATCTATCTATCTATCTATCTATCTATCTATCTATCTATCTATCTATCTCCTATCTATCTATCTCCTATCTATCTATCTCCTATCTATCTATCTATCTCCTATCTATCTATCTATCTATCTATCTTTCTATCTATCTATCTATCCATCTATCTGTCCATCTATCTATCTCCTATCTATCTATCTCCTATCTATCTCCTATCTATCTCCTATCTCCTATCTATCTATCTATCTATCTATCTATCACATATCTATCTATCTCCTATCTATCTCCTATCTATCTATCTCATATCTATCTATCTATCTCATATCTATCTATCTATCTATCTATCTATCTATCTATCTCATATCTATCTATCTATCTCATATCTATCTATCTATATTCTATCTATCTCATATCTATCTATCTATCTATCTCATATCTATCTATCTCATATCTATCTATCTATCATCTATCTAGCCATCTCATATCTATCTATCTATCTCATATCTATCTATCTATCTATCTATCATCTATCTATCTCCTATCTATCTATCTATCAATCATCTATCTATCTCTTATCTATCTATCTATCTATCTATCTATCTATCTATCTCCTATCTATCTATCTCCTATCTATCTATCTATCTATCTATCTATCTATCTATCTCCTATCTATCTATCTCCTATCTATCTATCTATCTATCTATCTATCTATCTATCTCCTATCTATCTCCTATCTATCTATCTATCTATCTATCTATCTATCTATCTATCTCCTATCTATCTATCTCCTATCTATCTATCTATCTATCTATCTATCTATCTATCTATCTTTCTATCCATCTATCTGTCCATCTATCTATCTCCTATCTATCTATCTCCTATCTATCTATCTATCTATCTATCTATCTATCTATCTCCTATCTATCTATCTATCTATCTATCTATCTATCTCCTATCTATCTATCTATCTCCTATCTATCTATCTCCTATCTATCTATCTATCTATCTATCTATCTATCTTTCTATCCATCTATCTGTCCATCTATCTATCTCCTATCTATCTATCTCCTATCTATCTATCTATCTATCTATCTATCTATCTATCTATCTATCTATCTATCTATCTATCTATCCCCTATCTATCTATCTATCTATCTATCTATCTCCTATCTATCTATCTCCTATCTATCTATCTATCTCCTATCTATCTATCTCCTATCTATCTATCTATCTATCTATCTATCTATCTATCTATCTATCTATCTATCTATCTTTCTATCCATCTATCTGTCCATCTATCTATCTCCTATCTATCTATCTCCTATCTATCTATCTCCTATCTATCTATCTCCTATCTATCTATCTATCTCCTATCTATCTATCTCCTATCTATCTATCTATCTATCTTTCTATCTATCTATCTATCCATCTATCTGTCCATCTATCTATCTCCTATCTATCTATCTCCTATCTATCTATCTCATATCTATCAATCTATCTCATATCTATCTATCTATCTATCTCATATCTATCTATCTATCTATCTCATATCTATCTATCTATCTATCTATCTATCTCCTATCTATCTCCTATCTATCTATCTCATATCTATCTATCTATCTATCTATCTATCATCTATCTAGCCATCTCATATCTATCTATCTATCTATCTATCTATCTATCTATCTATCATCTATCTAGCCATCTCATATCTATCTATCTATCTATCTATCTATCTATCTATCTATCTATCATCTATCTATCTCCTATCTATCTATCTATCTATCTATCTCCTATCTATCTATCTATCTATCTATCTATCTCCTATCTATCTATCTCCTATCTATCTATCTATCTATCTATCTATCTATCTATCTATCTATCTATCTATCTCCTATCTATCTATCTCCTATCTATCTATCTCCTATCTATCTATCTATCTCCTATCTATCTATCTCCTATCTATCTATCTATCTATCTTTCTATCTATCTATCTATCCATCTATCTGTCCATCTATCTATCTCCTATCTATCTATCTCCTATCTATCTCCTATCTATCTCCTATCTCCTATCTATCTATCTATCTATCTATCTATCTATCTATCTATCTATCTATCTATCTATCTATCTATCTATCTATCACATATCTATCTATCTCCTATCTATCTCCTATCTATCTATCTCATATCTATCTATCTATCTCATATCTATCTATCTATCTATCTATCTATCTATCTCATATCTATCTATCTATCTCATATCTATCTATCTATCTATCTATCTATCTATCTATCTATCTATCTATCTATCTATCTATCTATCTCATATCTATCTATCTATCTCATATCTATCTATCTATATTCTATCTATCTCATATCTATCTATCTATCTATCTCATATCTATCTATCTCATATCTATCTATCTATCATCTATCTAGCCATCTCATATCTATCTATCTATCTCATATCTATCTATCTATCTATCTATCATCTATCTATCTCCTATCTATCTATCTATCAATCATCTATCTATCTCTTATCTATCTATCTATCTATCTATCTATCTATCTATCTCCTATCTATCTATCTCCTATCTATCTCCTATCTATCTATCTATCTATCTATCTATCTATCTATCTCCTATCTATCTATCTCCTATCTATCTATCTATCTATCTATCTATCTCCTATCTATCTCCTATCTATCTATCTATCTATCTATCTATCTATCTCCTATCTATCTATCTCCTATCTATCTATCTATCTATCTATCTATCTATCTATCTATCTTTCTATCCATCTATCTGTCCATCTATCTATCTCCTATCTATCTATCTCCTATCTATCTATCTATCTATCTCCTATCTATCTATCTATCTATCTATCTATCTATCTATCTATCTATCTATCTATCTATCTATCTCCTATCTATCTATCTATCTCCTATCTATCTATCTCCTATCTATCTATCTATCTATCTATCTATCTATCTATCTATCTATCTATCTATCTATCTATCTATCTATCTTTCTATCCATCTATCTGTCCATCTATCTATCTCCTATATATCTATCTCCTATCTATCTATCTATCTATCTATCTATCTATCTATCTATCTATCTATCTATCTATCCCCTATCTATCTATCTATCTATCTATCTATCTATCTCCTATCTATCTATCTCCTATCTATCTATCTATCTATCTATCTATCTATCTATCTATCTATCTATCTCCTATCTATCTATCTCCTATCTATCTATCTATCTCCTATCTATCTATCTCCTATCTATCTATCTATCTATCTATCTTTCTATCCATCTATCTGTCCATCTATCTATCTCCTATCTATCTATCTCCTATCTATCTATCTATCTCCTATCTATCTATCTCCTATCTATCTATCTATCTATCTATCTATCTATCTATCTATCTATCTTTCTATCCATCTATCTGTCCATCTATCTATCTCCTATCTATCTATCTCCTATCTATCTATCTATCTATCTATCTATCTATCTATCTATCTCCTATCTATCTATCTCCTATCTGTCTATCTATCTCCTATCTATCTATCTATCTCCTATCTATCTATCTATCTATCTTTCTATCCATCTATCTGTCCATCTATCTATCTCCTATCTATCTATCTCCTATCTATCACATATCTATCTATCTCCTATCTATCTCATATCTATCTATCTATCTATCTATCTATCTATCTATCTATCCATCTATCTGTCCATCTATCTATCTATCTCCTATCTATCTATCTATCTATCTATCTGTTCATCTATCTCATATCTATCTATCTCCTATCTATCTATCTATCTATCTATCTATCTATCTATCTATCTATCTATCTATCCATCTATCTCCATCCGTCCTCGCTGCTTCTATGATTGGTAGTGATTGTCTCCTTTGGTTCTGTTTTGTTAGCGGTGAGATGGATTTAGTTTTGTGGATTCCTCACGCTCAGTTTTCCTCGTTTGTGACGGCAATGATATAACTGTGAAGGCTGTCGGGAAGACATGAGGTGCTGACATTCCTGCTCACTAAACGACTCAGTGGAGCAGAGACGGACTGTGAACATTAAACGACTCCATGATTCACATTTTGGCTGTAGACCATGGAATCCATATTTTAAGGGTTCTGCCAAAAAAAGAATCCTGCGTTCGTGTTTCTGAGCAGATTGTACGACCATAAAATTCTGTGCAGAACAAGACTGTTTAATTAAATTAGCAATTAGCAAATGTTCCTTCCAATTGCTGCTGGGTTTGAAGTTTGGAGTTATTGGATCCGGGCTGTACATAATGCTGCGGTTTCATCTTCTCACTTTGATTGTCTTTTGAACTTTGAGCGTTTCAGTTCTTTGGATCTTCTTTGAGGTAATTTTGCATTCTGGTGTCTATTTTAATGTTGGGTCCTTGAAGCAATGCATGAAAATGACTTTATACAAAAGAAGGGGTATACACTGAGGTGAGGGGTCCTGTACAATGGGATCGTGCCTCTAGCATCGGCCCCCAATCAGATGCATATCCACACGCCTTGGATAATGGGGTTACCGTGCTTTTGCAGAGCTCCAAGTCTTGGAAAAATGTCACATTCTGCCTCCATGGGCAAATTTATGGAGGCTTCTTTGTATTCGGCAATCCTCCTCTGTGAAAACAATGAGATAAATCAAATCTTTCTATAACCACTAGAGGGAGCTCAGTGCATACAGAATTATACAGAACTATGACTGAGTTCAATAATCCCTATGCAGTGAGCTCCCTCTAGTGGCAGCTGCGGACAGTGACAATTTTATCACTTGATTGAAATGAAAAAGTAAGCAGAGATTCCAACCTGGATAAGAATTCTGGACCCAAAATAAAATCTAGATACTAATTCTGCAGAAAATGAGGAACAATAAAAATTTCTGTCCTAGGCACCAATATGATCTGAAACTTTTCATTAAAAACCTGCATCTTGTACCCCGACTGGAGCTTCCACAACACTGGAACTATCTGAGTAACGGCTTGGTGACCCTGCAGCAAAGACCTTAAACCACTTGGAGGGGTCCAGGTTGAAAGCTGGGGTTCCCAAGGTGCTGTCTGAGCAAATAGCCCTAAGCCAAACTAGTATGTAGAAAAGTGGGTCCACATCCATCTGTTTGACTTCACCTTTAGTAATCACTATTTCTCAGTGTTAATGGTGTCTCTCAGTACTCAGATAGCCCTTAGACTTACTGTAGAGCTGAACAATGTAATAACTGGACTGTCAGAAGAAATATATATGTATATATGAAGCACTTACCACAGTAAAACAGAAATACAAAACTAGCGACTCACCATTAGATGACAGGGAGAGAATGTGATGGTAAGCAGATGAAGAAGATGATGGTGAAATTGACAGTGGAAGCTGCAACAGATGGTATGGAGTGCAAATAATAATTACAGAAGTCCTATCCGCACTCTAGCTCTCTCTACATTTTTGCTTAATCTCTTCCTGACACTGACCTTAACACCAGACACCACTGTCCCTAAGTAGCTCTTGGTTATTCGTATAAACAGCTTTTTCTGAAACACTGTCCCTGAGAACAAGAGGGTACTAGCACCCAGACATGAAGATAAACAGACAAACTGGCAAGGCTAGGCAAATACCAACAGGAAATGAGCAGACAAACCAGAGGCTAGAAACCAACAAGACTGAACTAGTAAACCTACCTTTATACCCGTACAGCCATCAATAAGCCAGTTCCTGGGACCCCATTCCATGCGCTTCTTAGAGTACTCAATGCACACTGTGAAGGGGGGCCGAAGCATGTCTTCTGCCTCTTGGGACAGTCCCTAAGATCCGGGACTATCCAATTGAATCTGGGAAGGTTGGAAGGCATGCCTTTACACGTCAGAGGGTCCAAAAACCAGGGTATGCCTGCTACCTCTGTGGTCCCTGTGGGTATACCCCAGGTGTAGCTGGGCACAAATAGAGAAAACAAAATATTATGCTTGTATGGTTTCTTGTATGTTCCAATTCACTGACAGCAAGCAGAGATCTCGAAATACATTTTACAAAATATAATCACTTACCAGTTTCAATTATGTCGGCTAGGATTTGCTTTACTTTTCTCTTGCACCAGTTTTTAGAAATGTCCTCCAATTTGCTAGAACCTGGACAACCTTGTCATTCACAAAGTCCTCACAAATGACGAATCCAGCTCTGCTACATCTGTAAGTCACTATGCTATTTGTGTCAGGAGTAGCAGAGAGGAAATAGTAGTTGACAAATGGGCTTGTCTTGCTGTGCTATTCACTCACTCTATATAATCTAATGAAGGAGAGGGATCTGCACCAAGACACTTATTTTTTAGGTTAGGAGGAAAACACGGCCTTTCCAGATTTTATAAAGGTTCATTGGAGCAGACAAGACGGCACTTAATTACAAGCTTTTCATTAACATGACTAATGACATTTAGAGTCGATATTCTCCAGGCATCAGGCATTCGTTTCCTTGATTGTGCTGTTTGGAGTCTTAGAGAACAAAGAGAAGACTGTGCGATTACTGCTGGCCGACTCAAGGAGCCTCCGATCTGATGTTGGTCCTCGCAAACCTCCGACTTCCAAGAGTCCCAAAAATAAAAAAGATGTAAAAAAGTCCCCGAGTAATTGTAAGAGGGTCACCTGTAAGAGGGTCACCTGTGAGAGGGTCACCTGTGAGAGGGTCACCTGTAAGAGGGTCACCTGTGAGAGGGTCACCTGTCAGCAACACGTTTATTTACCGTTGTTTTGTATGTTACGTGCGAGCGGGACGCAAAACTCCTCATCGTCCTACAAGAATGGATACGCACATAAAATACACTCACTGTCCCCAAAAACATCCCTCCCTGGAAGAAGGGCTGCGGAGGGAGTGAAACGTTCTCCGTGTGATTGTAACTTTGGTACAAGTAAGGGATTACAATAACAGAGCAGAAGGAGCATTTATTGTGGAGAGAGGCTCTAGTACCCTGTTGTACCGCCTCTAGCTTGGATACAAGATGTGATACAGGAGGGCATGGAGGCTCTAGTACCCTGTTGTACCGCCTCTAGCTTGGATACAAGATGTGATACAGGAGGGCATGGAGGCTCTAGTACCCTGTTGTACCGCCTCTAGCTTGGATACAAGATGTGATAAGGGGGGCATGGAGGCTCTAGTGCCCTGTTGTACCGCCTCTAGCTTGGATACAAGATGTGATACGGGGGGCATGGAGGCTCTAGTACCCTGTTGTACCACCTCTAGCTTGGATACAAGATGTGATACAGGAGGGCATGGAGGCTCTAGTACCCTGTTGTACCGCCTCTAGCTTGGATACAAGATGTGATACAGGAGGGCATGGAGGCTCTAGTACCCTGTTGTACCGCCTCTAGCTTGGATACAAGATGTGATAAGGGGGGCATGGAGGCTCTAGTGCCCTGTTGTACCGCCTCTAGCTTGGATACAAGATGTGATACGGGGGGCATGGAGGCTCTAGTACCCTGTTGTACCACCTCTAGCTTGGATACAAGATGTGATACTGGGGGCATGGAGGCTCTAGTACCTTGTTGTACTGCCTCTAGCTTGGATACAAGATGTGATACAGGGGGCATGGAGGCTCTAGTACCCTGTTGTACCGCCTCTAGCTTGGATACAAGATGTGATACAGGGGGCATGGAGGCTCTAGTACCCTGCTGTACCGCCTCTAGCTTGGATACAAGATGTGATACAGGGGGCATGGAGGCTCTAGTACCCTGTTGTACCGCCTCTAGCTTGGATACAAGATGTGATACGGGGGGCATGGAGGCTCTAGTACCCTGCTGTACCGCCTCTAGCTTGGATACAAGATGTGATAAGGGGGGCATGGAGGCTCTAGTACCCTGTTGTACCGCCTCTAGTTTGGATACAAGATGTGATACAGGGGGCATGGAGGCTCTAGTACCCTGTTGTACCGCCTCTAGCTTGGATACAAGATGTGATACTGGGGGCATGGAGGCTCTAGTACCTTGTTGTACTGCCTCTAGTTTAGATACAAGATGTGATACAGGCAGGCATGGAGGCTCTAGTACCCTGTTGTACCGCCTCTAGCTTGGATACAAGATGTGATAAGGGGGGCATGGAGGCTCTAGTACCCTGTTGTACTGCCTCTAGCTTGGATACAAGATGTGATATGGGCAGGCATGGAGGCTCTAGTACCCTCCTGTACCACCTCTAGCTTGGATACAAGATGTGATACAGGGGGCATGGAGGCTCTAGTACCCTGTTGTACCGCCTCTAGCTTGGATACAAGATGTGATACGGGGGGCATGGAGGCTCTAGTACCCTGTTGTACCGCCTCTAGCTTGGATACAAGATGTGATAAGGGGGGCATGGAGGCTCTAGTACCCTGTTGTACCGCCTCTAGCTTGGATACAAGATGTGATACAGGGGGCATGGAGGCTCTAGTACCCTGTTGTACCGCCTCTAGCTTGGATACAAGATGTGATAAGGGGGGCATGGAGGCTCTAGTACCCTGTTGTACCGCCTCTAGCTTGGATACAAGATGTGATAAGGGGGGCATGGAGGCTGTAGTACCCTGTTATACCACCTCTAGCTTAGATACAAGATGGGATACTGGCAGGCATGGAGGCTCTAGTACCCTGTTGTACCGCCTCTAGCTTGGATACAAGATGTGATACAGGCAGGCATGGAGGCTCTAGTACCCTGTTGTACCGCCTCTAGCTTGGATACAAGATGTGATACGGGCATGAAGGCTCTGGTATTCTGTGTGCAACATATGTACAAGTTCTGTATTCATCCATCCTGGTCTCTTTAAATGCTTCCCATTCTTCCTTCTTTTAGGGATTGGTAACGATTCTGCTTTGAGGATCTCATTTCACAATATTTCCCAACCTTCTTGGGCATTTCTGTCCTTAAGAACATCCGGCCGTTGGATTCTTCATACCTTCTTTCTGAGTTTATTAAAAAATCTGCCTTCCTGAAATCCACCCTTGCGGTCTGAGTCTTCTCAGGTCTTCCTCCTCTTTTTATCCAACATCCAAGGATATCATGATCACTGCCTCCTAAGGTCCCGGCCACCCTTAGGCCTCATGTCCACGGGCAAAAGATGATTTTAAATCCGCAGCGGATCACCCGCATGCAGAGCCACATCCCATAGGGATGCATTGACCACCCGCGGGTAGATAAATACCCGCAGATGGTAAATAAACATGAATTAAAAAAAATAGGGAGCATGAAAAAAATGGACATGCTTCATTTTCGTGCGGGTCTCCCGCAGGCTTCTATTGAAGCCTATGGAAGCTGTCCGGATCCGCAGGAGACCTAAAATCAGAATATACTCACCTGCTCCGGATCTTCCCTTCTTCGCGGCTTGATCTTCTCACTGTCGCGGCCGGATCTTTTTTCTTCAGGCTGGCGCATGAGAGAGACCGTTTATATCCCCAACCTGGCGTGGTATCAGGTCTGTGATAAAGAGCTAAGGGGGCCAGTGGTAGCGATGATTCCCACTCAACACATTGTAAGTGAGGCTGGCCTCTATGTTATGTGCACAGCAGAAAGGTACTCAGTTCATTAGTTAGCAGGCCTGCTATAGGAGGTAGAATTAGCATTAAGTAAATCTACAGTAAAAGTTAAATTGCTTACTTGTCATTATAATATTACTCACTTTCATATTTTTGTAACTCGTCCTGCATCGTATCCCGAATCTGTGTCATGATACCACCCCCGCAATAGACCTATGGACGATGTCTGCCACTGTGGCATACATGAAAAGCGTCTAGTGGAGGGAACTCCTCCAACATATACTGCCGTGTTGTAACAAGATAGGCTGGACACTAAATGGTAGTACTCATGCCGTCATTGTCCTGTCTGAAACACAATACCTAAGAACAAGAGGGCACCAGAGTCAAGACATGAAGCAAACAGGCAGTTCTGAAATATGTAGCAAACTACCACATCCAGACAGGTGAGTAAATATACTTTTTGGCCTCATGTCTGCGGGCACGGCAGAAATCCGCTGCTGGATTCTGCAATGGGAAACCGTGCGTTCCTGTAGAAACAGACTGGACTAGAAAACCAAAGAATGAGACCATACTGACTGGACAAACTAGAGAACAAGCAATACTGGATAATCAATGTTGTCACAGCTATCAGCTGCACCACACTGACAAAACAAAAGATACTTAAAGGGAACCTGTCATCACCTTCCAGCCCTATAAACTGCACTATGTGGCTGAAAGGTGAGGGGGGTCCAGGGAGTTGTGTTTTATACTCACCAGGTGCCCTGTTCCAGTGCTGCGTCCCCACAAAGTGGATGTGCACACCAACCTCATGGGGACACAGTGCAGGAACCGGGCACCTGGTGGATGAGAAAAACAGCCCCCTGGGCTCCCCCTTCCATCACCTTTGAACCCCATAATGCAGTTTTCCTTTACAGTGAGGCTAACCAATCAGACCTTGCTCTCTCACCGAGATAGGCCGAACAAAGTGGCAGCTGATTGTCTCCACAAGGGGTAACAATTATCCGAATAGTCTAACGATGTAGACAAGAGTTGTACTGTGTGAACACGGGCACCAACCAGATGATGGGCAAGAAGTCATCCACTAGTCACTTCCTTGCAGTTCACCTAAAACTAGTCGCCACGGAATAAATGAACCAGATCACCAGCAGGACACACGGACATGACCGGAATCAATTGCAGAAGACAGCAAGAAAAGGATCCGGCATCCATAGAATCAAAGTTTTTTGAGACACATTAAAATCTCACCATGAAGGACGTACAATGGCGCGATGCCGACGCGTTTCAAGCTGTCACATCAGCTATTAGTCCTAACATCAGAACATGGCGCCCCCGCTCAGTTTAAAAAGTAACATACAACAAATAAACTAACTAAAAAAGTGATCATGTGACTAAGAGGGGGCGAGAGATAATACACCTGACAATTAGCCCTTAGTAGTGCAAAATCAGGTCAGTGCTCTTATTTAAACCAAAGGGGGCGCTGGTTTTCAAATGAAAGATCCGCTATGTTTCTTTATTAAGTAATTTGTGATTGTGGTGACCGCCCCTAATGGGGCGACTGACCCGTTCAATGCCTGCAGCGCGCACAGACTGCTAGCATGTATGCGGAACAAATGCGCAGAAACGGCAGAAACATTCCTGGATGCCATATTGGATATATCAGAGATATGACGTCTGATACGTGTTTTTTTAATCTGCAAGCCGTACGGCCGACATGAGACACAAGTGACCAAATACATAAGGGGGGTTACTATTAATACAGTGTCTAATATCCATGAACTTCCAGTGACACAAGAAATAAATGCTTTAGTGATAAGCAGAACCGAATGACACCCACAATGGGAATGTCCGCATGTAAATGCCCAGGATGCGTGAGGAAGGCGGCCGATGGACCAACATGGTCAGACAGGGTGATAATAATTGTCCAAAAACTTTGGATCCCCAGTGTTTAACTGTTTACATGCCGCGGTCAGTGCGGCTGTGGCATGTAAAAGGATGACATAGGGAGGGAACTTGGATATAGCCTCCGGTTCTACCAGCAACGGGGGCCTATGAGGCTTAGCCCTTGGCTGAACCTATAGGCTTTCTAATACACTACCAAAAAAAAATACTACTCTTTAAAAAAAATACATCAAAACCCCACCTTTCCCTCATTACTACGGTATATTCAAAAAAAAAATTAATTAAAAAAAGCACATATTCGGTATTGCGGCATTCATAATGTCCCAGAGAAAAAAGTTAGTACACTATTTAAGCCGCACGTTACAGGCCATGAAAAAAAATACTATAAACTTGGCGAAAATAGCTAATTTGGCTGTGCCACCTTACAAAAAACAGGATAGAAAGTGATCAGAATGTGGCATCAGCAACAAATGGTAGTATTAAAGCGTACAACTCATCCAGAAAAAAACCAACATAACAGCGTCGCGGTAAAAGGAAAATTGTCAGAAGTCTTTGAATGCAGCGATAAACAAAAAATATATTTTTTTAAAGTGTGAAAAAGTAGCAAAAAAAAAGACCTATACAGTATAACTTTGGTATTGACAGAATTGTAGCGGCCGGCTGAACTAATCCAACATATCGCTTATATTATACAGTGAAGGCTGCTTGAAATAAACTGTAAAAACAGGTCAGAATCGCAGATTTGGGTCATCTTACCTCTAGAAAAAAGGGAAGAAAAAGCAATCAAAATGTTACATGTTCCCAACAATCAGCCAATGAAGACTGGAGTTCATCCCGCAATAAACAAGCCCCCATAGAGCTGCATCGATGGAGCAATAAAAGTGTTATGGCTCTTAGAATGCGGCGACACAAAGGCAAATCATTTTTAAAAAAGTTGCTATTTTTGGACACAAAAAATAAACATAAAAAAACTTTATAAACTTTGTGCCGTCAGAATAGTGCCGACCCGGAGGAGGGCAGCACATTACTGCACACATATTGGTTAATAAAAGTTACACAGTACATTGTATCTACCCAAAAATGATTAAAAAATACAACTTGTCCCGCAAAAATAAAGCTCTCATGTGGTAATGGCAACGGAAAAATCAAAAAGTTATGGCTCCAGGATGCAACAAGTAGTATTGATTGGTTAGTGATAGAACAGCTACATTCTACACCAAGCACCTCCCCCGAGGGAACACCCCTGAGGGTGTGAGGGGGTGAAATGATGAAGCACGTAACGCCATGTTGCCGCCGCTTTCTTTCGGTATGTCATCGTATTTACCTGCTGATGATCAAGGTCAGCGCCCAACGGTAACTCCAGATAACAGATAGAGAACGTATGAAAAGAAAAGGAAAACCTAAACCCAAAAAGGTTATTATTGGGGTGCAGCTCCAGCTGTGGTCGGGCGCCGCATCTCCAGACCAAATGTGTTACACGTCATCTATGTAGCGGCCGTACCAGGCAGGAACTGCACTAAAGGGGGCGTCATTGCAAAAAAGGAGGGTCGTTCCCACCAAGCCATAAAAATGATGTGATGGATGGGAAAATGTAGTTCCTTTACTGTTATTCAAGCTGCAAACATTGTGGCCAAGTAGATAGCAAACTAATTGTATAAGGAAAACCTTTATAATCACAGGTAAGGTTGCTATATACCTCCAAAGACCACGCCAACGCCAAATAATGAGGACTAAGTATGTAGAGAGGGTGTACACCAGCCGTTAGCCACATATAACGGCGCTGCCAGGAAAAACACTCTAGGGGAATCCTCAAAGTAACCAGGGATATTGGGGATCGGAGGTTGTAAGAGCCCATCCACCAACCACACAGGGGCTCATTGGGACAACCAATGCGGGCAACTATTGGACAAAAGGGAGGAGGGAAAACAGGTTTGTGGATTTAACATGCTGAATGGAAAGTTAGCAGTATAGGATGTTGTACTTTAATGCCATCTCCCTATGTGGGTGTGAGAACACCCCGACTACAGCCCTCATCTACCACAAAATAAATAATTTTTGAAATTGAAAAGTTGGGTCAGACTGCAGTAGACAAGAACGGGACGGGTCAGAGAACATATCCAGATTTTGCTGTTTGTGGAAACCAGAATCAAGAATAATAACAGCGTCACTATTATTACTAGGGCTACTATGGGGGCACTGTTAATACTGGAGCCTTTAAGGGGGGCACTATTACAAATGAGGCCACTAACAGGGGCGCAGTTACTACTAAGGCCCCTAGTGGGTGCCATATAACTACTGGGGCCACTAACAGGGGCTCTGTTACTACTTGGGCCACTATGATGATCACTAGATCACTGATACTACTGGGGTCACTATTATGGATACAGAGTGTGGGTATGGCGTTGCCTATAAGGGGTGTGGTCTGTCAGAAACATTTGCTTTGGTGCATTATGTGCGCCACTACAGTTGTCCCTCTTTTTGTTGGGCACCAGTGTGGGAATACTATGAAATGGAGCCAACAGTCACTGGCTGCTACCATGTAGACACTATAGTGTAACAGTCACTGGCTGCTCCCATGTAGACACTATAATGTAACAGTCACTGGCTGCTCCCATGTAGACACTATAGTGTAACAGTCACTGGCTGCTCCCATGTAGACACTATAATGTAACAGTCACTGGCTGCTCCCATGTAGACACTATAGTGTAACAGTCACTGGCTGCTCCCATGTAGGCACTATAGTGTAACAGTCACTGGCTGCTCCCATGTAGGCACTATAGTGTAACAGTCACTGGCTGCTACCATGTAGACACTATAGTGTAACAGTCACTGGCTGCTCCCATGTAGACACTATAATGTAACAGTCACTGGCTGCTCCCATGTAGGCACTATAGTGTAACAGTCAATGTACAAATCCTGACCCCCTAGTGACTGAGGGTCCGCATGTGAATGGAGTTGCCCTTTAAGCCCTCGTGTACAACTGTTGCCGAGTCGCTGCTCCATTTTTGCAGCATTCTTCTTTCCTATCTTACAGGAAGATGCGATTCCCTCCAACAAGAAATGCTTTTAGTAGAACTTATAAATTATTTGACATTTATTTAAAAGAGAAAAAAAAACAAGCACTTAACTAAATTCTCCGTTTCTATAATAAAGACTCTAATTTGGGAAATGAAAGGATTTGGAGGGGGGCCAGCGCTGCAAGCCGTTCATTAATAATGAGAGAATATGAAGCGTTGCGGAGCGCTCCCCTCCACATCCAGGTGATTCCTGTGTAGTAGGTGCATTCTGGACATCCGGCAGCTATTGGCTTGTGGAATGTGACTGTGTATTAGCCCTTCTGGCTTGTTGTGTGAGGGGCGAAGTGACCTATCAGACCGGGCCATTCCTATAATACTGCAGACCAGAGAACCTCAGCATTGCACATTGTCCTCAGCTCTGCAGGTTCAAGTGATGTCAGATCCAGAGAAATGCATAACATGACATAGAGGCACTGTCTGGGCACTGTATGGCACTATCTGGGCACTGTATGGCACTATCTGGGCAGTGCATGGCACTATCTGGGCACTTTATGGCACTATCTGGGCACTTTATGGCACTATCTGGGCAGTGCATGGCACTATCTGGGCACTGTATGGCACTATCTGGGCACTGTATGGCACTATCTGGGCAGTGTATGGCACTATCTGGGCACTGTATGGCACTATCTGGGCACTGTATGGCACTATCTGGGCACTGTATGGCACTATCTGGGCAGTGTATGGCACTATCCGGGCACTGCATGGCACTATCTGGGCACTGTATGGCACTATCTGGGCACTGTATGGCACTATCTGGGCACTGTATGGCACTATCTGGGCACTGTATGGCACTATCTGGGCACTGTATGGCACTATCCGGGCACTGTATGGCACTATCCGGGCACTGTATGGCACTATCCGGGCAGTGTATGGCACTATCCGGGCAGTGTGTGTACTTTTTACCTGGGGACTTTATAGCACTATGTATTTGGACAATGTGATATGTATGTACTGGTTATCTTAACATTATATGGCACTATATGGACAATGTTTATTATACTCTTGGCTGTATGACACTGATGTAGGCATTATTTATGTTGGCACTGAATAGAATCCTAGATTGGTAGAGTTGGCAGGCACTTCCAGGGTCATCAGGTCCTCCAGGGTCATCAGGTTCTCCAGGGTCATCGGGTCCAACCCCCTGCTCAGTGCAGGATTACTAAATCATCCCAGACAGATGTCTGTTCGGCCTCTGAACACTTCCATTGAAGGAGAACTCCCCACCTCCCATGGCAACCTGTTCCACTCATTGATCCCCTCACTGTCTAATATCTAATCTGTGTCTCCTCCCTTTCAGTTTCCTCCCATTGCTTCTAGTCTTTCCTTGTGCAGATGAGAATAGGGCTGATCCCTCTACACTGTGACGGCCCTTCATATATTTGTAGACAGCTATTAAGTCTCCTCTCAGCCTTCTCTTCTGCTAAACATCCCCAGATCCTTTACCCGTTCCTCATAGGACATGATTTGCAGACCGCTCACCATCTTGGTAACTCTTCTCTGAACTTGCTCCAGTTTGTCTATGTCTTTTATAAAGTGGGGTGCCCAGAACTGGACCCAGTATTCCAGATGAGGTCTGACTAAGGAAGAGTAGAGGGAGATAATGACCTCACGTGATCTAGACTCTATGCTTCTCTTGATACATCCCAGAATTGTGTTTGCCTTTTTGGCTGCTGCATCACATTGTTGACTCATGTTCAGTCTATGATCTATTAGTATACCTAAGTCTTTTTCACATGTGCTGCTGTGATTATCTTCACAATGTAGATGATATTTTACTAAGCACTGTATGACTTACTGTACTCTAGAGGACACCAGGCCTTTGCATTACATTCTCTCAACTTATGTGAGCACGGTATGACATTATCTGTGCCTTGTATTTATCTTGACATTATATGGCACTGTTGGTTTGGACAATGTGTATTATATCTATCCCTGACGCTGTAACATGATGTGGCCACTATTTATACCCGCTGCAGACACTGCTATTCTAGGCCCTGTTTGGCTGAGGCACATTGCACACTCATTAGTTATCTGGGCACTGTATGACACTATTGTTTGCATAATGTATATGTTAGTCACCTCTTTACAGCACTATCACATGATGTAGGCACCATTTATTTGCCCATTGTATGACATTGTTCGATATATGGACTATTTGTCTCGGCACCACATGGCACTATTTATTTGGATGATGCGCTGTATATCCGTTACTATATGGCACCGCCACATGTAGTCACAGTTATTTCCCACTGTGTTACACTACTTTCCTGGGTAATGTACAGGGCTATTACAAATGATCTTCCCAAATGGAAACCCCCATAACTGACGTTTAATGACTCTGCTGAGGTGGGATTAAAGCTGCGCTGTGATTGGCTGCGCTGGAGAACAATTCTGCGCAAATGTTTGTGATGTTATTCCTACTGATTGTAATTGTTACCTGCGCTGAAACCGGACTACAAAGCGCGGCGACGTTCCTTCTGCGATGGTCTGCAGACTGACGGGAAGCAATGGAGTCTTCAGTGTTCAGTGATGAAGCCGCCTTCCACCTTCCGGGCAACAAACCTAATGCCAGAATCTGGGAGGGAATCCCAGCGGTCTACGTGCAGCGTCTGCGGGACTCCTCCGCGGTGAGGGTGGTCTGCGCTGTAACCTGCAGGAAGGTGTGCGGCTCCTTCTTCATCCAGGACGAAACCATACCAGGGATCTCATCTCGGGATGCTACCCATATGACTTCTGCCGCAGCGGGACAGGAGATCCCGGGATTCACCTTCTAAGAGAAAAATTATAATTAAATCCCTGCGCTGCTGACAGCATGGAAAATATATATATATATCATGCACTTACTTCCAGGACTGGACTCCTCTAAATCCAAGCAGGTCCCTGAAGATCCAATGAATGGTTATGGAACTCTAATTTTTGGTTTATTCAAAGATGGCAGAAATATATGGGCAAACAATCTGGACAGACGCAGGAGGATGGACAGGCTGGACTAGATGGACATTGTCTTCATTCGGCCTTACATACTATGTTACTATGTAATGTAGTGGCAGATGAAACGCATTTCGGAGCTATGCAAATAGCCTCCTTTATCAAGAATAATCAACAAGCTCAGAGTATAGGTTATATATCTTTCGCCTAATGAAGAGTGACTATGGGGGGGGGGGAGGGAATGGGAGGGACTGGGGGAGGGTAATAGGGGAGGGAAGAATAGTATTGTCCCACCAGAAGTATACATGCAAATACTCCTATTGGATTGAGATCTTGGATCTCTTTGTATATTGGATCCAGAGCTCCCGTATGAAATCACGTGATAGTATGAACCGTGCGGCCGGATCCTGCCCCCCCACCCATTTTCACAATGAAGTCAGAAATGAGCGGCGACTACCAGACAGATGGATTGGCCATGCCGGCGGTGATGTAGTGACGTCTTCCTTGGCCTCCACATTTCCTGGACCTTATACCTGGTGATTTTTTCTCTCTGGTAGTGTTAGAGTCTACATGCCTCCCAGAAGTCATTGCATCAGTTAGTCATGATCCGCTACAACGTGTATTTGACTACAGGCTCCATGTGTGGAGTAACAAAGGGGTCCCACTGATCACCTCTGATGGGGAAAACATACTTGATGATGTGAGTTTTTGTTTTCATCAATATCAAATGTATGTATCTTAGTGTTATTAAACAGGAGTTATGGGGGTCACCAATTGGGAAGATCATTGGTAATAACCCTGTGCTAGTTGTACTATTTATCTGTATGGCATTGTATGTATATCAGAGTCAATATGCACCAGGGCTGTAACTATTGGGGATGCGGATGCTCCCGGGCCCAGAAGCCTTAAGGGGCCCATAAGGCCCATCTTCTCCATTTAGTAAGCCTAGTAGTATGAGTAAAGCATTATAATTGGGGGCCCTGTTACAGGTTTTGCATTGGGGCCCGGGAGCTTCAGGTTACACCACTGGTATGCACTATTTATTAGCATGCAATAGGTTTCTTTACCTGGCCCTATGCCGCACTGCTTATCTCTACAGCACTATTGCAGTATATTTAGGCTTAAGCTCCCTTTTTATGGCTTGCATACCCCAAACTATGTCAGCAGAGAAGGGGCGCACATCACCCCTGATTTTTAGGACATAGCAGGAGGCTGGCTTCTCACTTCTGCTTTTGACTTCTGACTAGCATATCAGAGTGATAAACGTATAGCACTGCATGTCAATCCCCGACCACATAACATGCCAGTTGCCATGTACCAACAGGACCTCCCAGCATCCATGACCCAGCAACGGGATACTCGAGTATTTGGTGCATTGTCAGTGATAGATAATACCCGGCTCTCCAATAACAGTCCCATTGACAAAGTGATAACCCCCCCCCCCTCATATCTCTCCAATGACATCAGCTGATTAATAAGAATCCAGTCACCATCATTTAATCATTCAGAGATGATATTATATTACGCTCTATCTGAAGCATATGTTATGCGGCGCTGCAGTAATATCCATGCTAATGCGCGATATAACTGAATAGATATGGAATCAATTTACACGACTTTAATGGACATTTCAGCAATAAGCAGATTCTTAATGTGAATTATGATTGCAAAGGACAGATGGGTTTTCTCATTCTGTTTGTAGCTTCTATGAATTGATGTATTTTGCTTCTTTGTATATATTTGGGGCCCTGGGCATTCAGGACCAAATACCCTATAAGAGAGTCCTGTGTTTACAGATGAGGGGCCGCTGTTCAAGTTTCCTTATCTATTAGCTGGAGAATAGAGTAGCTACAAAGAGAATCGCTTGCTCTGGAGGAGCCGTCAAAGTAGTACATTACACACACAGTTCATTATTTTCAATGATAATTGTGTAATACTTCATGTCCCCTGTGGTGGCGCTGCAGGATAATTAGACACTTGCTGCATTACATCTGATCGCCTAGGATCCCACCACTAGAATTGTCTTGGAACCCTTCTAATAAAAGGTCAAACCCCAGTAACACAAAAGAGAATCGTTTTGTGCTTAAAGGGATATTCCCATCTTGGCAAGTTCTCCACTAAACCAATCGGTCGGAGTCCAACTGCTGGGATCCCACTGATCCTGAGTAAACTGGCAACAGTGGCCACACATTCATTCCTCTTCTCCAATGGGCGCTGCTGAAGATAACTGGGTTCAAGCGCTTGGCTATGTCCGGCATTCACTTCAATGGGACTGTTGGAGATTGCTGAGTACTTGACATTTCCATTGAAGTGAATGCTGTGGCAGCCCGCATGGGCACCACCATTGTCAAAAATGTTCAAACTGCCAGGGGCAATAACTCTGGATTGGTGGGGGGGCCCAACATTCAGACCCCCACTGATTGGCAAGTTATGCCTTATCCTAGGGGATAACTTGCTCACATGATCAGTGCTGGCCAATCAGAGAGCACGGTGTGCGTTAGGTAGCTAGAAAATTGCAGCAGCTATTTTGAATGGCTAAAAACAAGATCCCGAGCCAGCGGATTGGCAGCGAAGAACAGCAGGTAATATATCCCCACCTCCGGGCCCAAGACTTTGCCCCCAAAGCATACGGTCACTTGAAGTATATGATTGCTTAGCTATCAGCCCTGACATCCCCATAAACATGCCGGACTGGCTTTTCAGTAGGGCGGGGGGGGATAATCAGCTGCCAAACACCCCCTTACTGATTGCGAGGAAAGCAATAGGGATGTAGAGGTTGAGATGCATTGAGATGATTTGACAAGTCCACAAGGACAACCACAACCATCTACCATCTATGGGAGCTTTACTTACCACAGGCCGCCATTTTGGATTCAAGAACCCAAGTTTATTGTAAACACATAGTAAACTTACGGATGAAGTTCTCCAGAGCGTCTCCTCCGCCTGCCCTGTTGTTGTCTAGTTGACCGGCCTACTACATAAATTACATACTGGGAGGCCTATCCAGCTGTCCACGCACCAGTGGTGACAATACCGGGATCCCTGCAAAATGACAGTGACGTCTGACTTATGTAGGTCCCTGCGTGTACGGGAGGGGGCTAATAGTCCATCAGGCCAGTTATTCAGACTCAACAGACCATGATGCTCCCGTACAGCTGCTCATCATTGTCACCACATCCCATTCATTCATCCAAATGGTGGGAAGAAGGATCAATGGGGCAGGAATTCTGATTGACACTTTACAGCGCCATAAAGTGATGTGCAGCGCCATAAAGTGATGTGCAGCGCCATAAAGTGATGTGCAGCGCCATAATGCAGCTGGTTACCCGTTCTCCTCTTATGGACGGCATTACCCACCCCAGACTGTTCTTATATACAGACGAGGCGCATTAATTCTTAGCAGCAGAATGTTGTCTCCGGTAAGCTGCAGTTTCTAGCAGTTCCATTTTCACATCCCGCTTCTACAAGCCGCGTCCTCTGTCCACTCCATGTGCTTCACATCCGCAAAAAACTAAAACAAGTCCAAGTCTTTTTTTCTGCATATTTCTGATTATACGGACGCCATACGGATGGCAGCCATGTGCTGGACATTATTTTCTCTACTCATTGACTTGAATGGGTGACTCTCGGCCGTAAAGCGGATCAGATTAGTGCGAGGGGTGCGTTTTCTCACTCAGTCTGCGTCTGCTGCACCATAGAATAATGCGGCCCTGTATGCCGTGTAGTCCGTTTATTAACAGACCCCGCACTGATGGTAAAAACGCAAGTGTGCCGGGGGCCCAAGGGTGCATTCACACAAGCGTACCTAAATCTGTCCGTAGTAGGGTCCGTATCACTGACACGTTACAGGCGACCTTACGGCCGTCGCCCAGCGCTGTTCGCCTCCATGTTGTTGTTATTTTCTGCTGGTCCACATTGTCCCAATAGAAGATAATTGCAATATGGGGGCAAAACAATAATCACGCTGCATAAAAAAACCTGTGAAGAATCCGTCGGTGTGAAAGATACAAAGATGTGTATCGGCTCCATATTGGGGCTCCAAACATAATAATGCAGGTTTTTTATGATTTTTCTTTTTTCTCAGTCCCCCTTTAGGAGCCATGCCTTCTTCCATTGTTTAGTCGGCTTACTATATGTGGGTTTGTTTTCTGCTGGACGACTTCTATTGTTTTAGCTGCACTATTTAATGTAACAGTAATGTATTACAAAACGTTAAAAACATATAAAGGGAGTCTGTCCCCTGGAACACGCTGTCCATACTGCTGGCACGGGGTTATAGGAGGAGCGGGGCAGATTGATATATAGTTTATGGGAAACGATTCAGTAGAACTTGTATTCATTTACACCTCTGCTCATTCTGAGCTGAATAGTCCAATGGGTGGAGCTTCAGTGATTGACAGCTGTGTATGACTGTACCTACAAGGATAGCTGCCGATCACTGATAGCTCCGCCCACTGGACTGTTCAGCTCAGAATGAGCAGAGGTATAAATGACTAAATTACAATTGCTACTCTAGCCTAGCAAACAGCTGAGCAGTGGGGGTCCTGGGCGGCGGACCCTGCTGATGTGTTATTGATGACCCATCCTGCAGATAGTATATCTATATTTTGTTGTTGTTGTTAGCCACTTTGTCGTTCACGACCCGCGAGCTCCCTCCATGTTTTTCGGTTCTGCTTCTTTCAGTTGTGTGATATCCATGCCAGTATCAGCTCAGACAGTATCAGCCATCGTGTGGTCTTCGGTTGCCACTGATCTGTCCGAGCATTATAGATTTTTCTAGCTACTCTGCTCGCATTACATGGCCAAAATCCATGAGTCTGAGTCTGGTCATCTTGTCCTCCATCAGTCTGAGTCTGGTCATCTTGTCCTCCAGTGAGTCTGAGTCCAGTCATCTTGTCCTGAATCAGTCTGAGTCCGGTCATCTTGTTTTCCATCAGTCTGAGTCTGGTAATCTTGTCCTCCACTGAGTTTGAGTCCGGTCATCTTGTCCTCCAGTGAGTCTGAGTCCGGTCATCTTGTCCTCCAGTGAGTCTGAGTCCAGTCATCTTATTCTTCATGAGTCTGAGTCCGGTCATCTTGTCCTCCAGTGAATCTGAGTCTGGTCATCTTGTCCTCCATCAGTCTGAGTCTGGACATCTTGTCCTCCGTCAGTCTAGCCTGGTCATCTTGTCCTCCCTCAGTCTGAGCCTGGTCATCTTGTCCTCCCTCAGTCTGAGCCTGGTCATCTTATCCTCTGTCAGTCTGCGTCTGGTCATCTTGTCTTCCGTCAGTCTGAGTCCGGTCATCTTGTCCTCCATCAGTCTGAGTCCGCTGATCTTGTCCTCCAGTGAGTCTGAGTCCGGTCATCTTGTCCTCCATCAGTTTGAGTCCGGTCATCTTGTCCTCCATCAGTCTGAGTCTGGTCATCTTGTCCTCCATCAGTCTGAGTCTGGTCATCTTGTCCTCCATCAGTCTGAGTCTGGTCATCTTGTCCTCCATCAGTCTGAGTCTGGCCATCTTGTCCTCTAGTGAGTCTGAGTCTGGCCATCTTGTCCTCTAGTGAGTCTGAGTCTGGCCATCTTGTCCTCTAGTGAGTCTGAGTCTGGCCATCTTGTCCTCTAGTGAGTCTGAGTCTGGCCATCTTGTCCTCTAGTGAGTCTGAGTCTGGCCATCTTGTCCTCTAGTGAGTCTGAGTCTGGCCATCTTGTCCTCTAGTGAGTCTGAGTCTGGCCATCTTGTCCTCTAGTGAGTCTGAGTCTGGCCATCTTGTCCTCTAGTGAGTCTGAGTCTGGCCATCTTGTCCTCTAGTGAGTCTGAGTCTGGCCATCTTGTCCTCTAGTGAGTCTGAGTCTGGCCATCTTCCCCTCCAGTGATATATTGGGTCTTATACGATTCAGGACTTCTCTGTTTGTTACTCTCGCCGTCCAGGGTATACGCAGCAGCTTTCGCCAGCATCACAGCTCAAATGCATCAATCCTCCTTCTCTCAGCTTCCCTCGCAGTCCCGCTCTCACATCCATACACGGCTCTGGAGAAAACAATGGTTTGCACTATCCTGCATTTAGTTTCTATACCAATATCCGTACTTTTCCAGATTTTGTCCATGTTTAGCATCGCACTTCACCTCAATCCTATGTTTTAGTTAGATTCTCCGGCCTGGTCAACTTCTGAGCCAAGGAAGATAAAGTCTCTACAACCTCATTGTCATGAGTGTCATTTTGATTTGAATTTGGCCATTTTTTGCAGTTGTCATAATTTTAGTCTTTACATTCAGGTAGAGGCCAATTTTTTCCCTTCCAGTTTTAATGTTCCATATCAGCGGCTTCAGACCGGCTTCTGTTTCTACAAGCAGAGTTGTGTCATCTGCATAACGGAGATTGTTGATGTTTCTTCCACCTATTTACACCCCGATTTCTATACTTATATGTAGATGTGTACATGTATCTATATCTATCAGCGGTGTGTACTAATCTATAAAGTGTGGCATACATTATGGCTGCCTGCCGCATGTAAGTGACAGGCTTGACTTAGACGTTGCAGCGTTTGACTTGTGCATTCCGCATCCCCCACTCCTGTATATTTCTATCTTTGTAAGAACACATCACTTAATTTGCTGTTCTGTAGCGAGCATTGTTGTCTACAAAAAGGCCTAAAATATAGGGGGATGTGGCGAACGCCGGCGCTATTGTAGCTGAGCTCAAGGTTAAACACAACATTCAGGCAGAAAAATGAATGTTGAAATGACTTTAGTAAATATCCATTCATATTCACATTGTCATCCTGCTAGTTGCCATGGCATTCCAGCTCTGCTACATTACAACTCTCACGTCTTTAATATTGAATAAACAACAGCGGAGCAGAAAAAAAAAAAGATGAATTTAATGTAGAACACGCTGGTATTGTGACAATCCGAGCGCGGCTAATACCTTGTCACTTTATTGGAGTAACTCGCAGAAATTTACATGGAAACATTACATACAGTGCAGCCTATTACAGTCATAAAAACAATATATTACGCTCCGCTCCCACAATGCATCGCTGCTCCGCCATTAACTTTGAATATAAGTCATTTGAGATTCAATAGATTCATTTGTGCCCTTTACTAGTCTTTCAGCACCGCAGATATGACTGCTTCACAAGTGACATTACAGATGGATATCGAACATGAAAAACCTGAACTGAACCAGAATGCTGGTGATTCTATCTATCTATCTATCTATCTATCTATCTATCTATCTATCTATCTATCTATCTATCTATCTATCTATCTCCTATCTATCTATCCATCTATCTCATATCTATCTATCTATCTATCTATCTCATATCTATCTATCTCATATCTATCTATCTATCTATCTCATATCTATCTATCTATCTATCTCATATTTATCTATCTATCTATCTATCTATCTATCTCCTATCTATCTCCTATCTATCTATCTCATATCTATCTATCTATCTATCTCCTATCTATCTATCTATCTATCTATCTATCTATCTATCTATCTATCTATCTCCTATCTATCTATCTATCTATCTATCTATCTATCTATCTATCTCATATCTATCTATCTCCTATCTATCTATCTATCTATCTATCTATCTATCTATCTATCTATCTATCTATCTCATATCTATCTATCTCCTATCTATCTATCTATCTATCTATCTATCTCATATCTATCTATCTCATATCTATCTATCTCTCTCATCTCCTATCTATCTATCTAACTCCTATCTATCTATCTATCTATCAATCTCATATCTATCTATTTATCTCCTATCTATCTCATATCTATCTATTTATCTCCTATCTATCTCATATCTATTTATCTATCTCATCTCTATTTATCTATCTCCTATCTATCTATCTATCTCCTATCTATCTATCTATCTCATCTCTATTTATCTATCTCCTATCTATCTATCTATCTATCTATCTAACTCCTATCTATCTATCTATCTATTTATCTCCTATCTATCTATTTATCTCCTATCTATCTCATATCTATTTATCTATCTCATCTCTATTTATCTATCTCCTATCTATCTATCTATCTATCTCCTATCTATCTATCTATCTCATATCTATCTATCTATCTATCTATCTATCTATCTATCTATCTATCTATCTAACTCCTATCTATCTATCTATCTATCTATCTCATATCTATCTATCTCATATCTATCTATCTATCTCATATCTATCTATCTATCTATCTATCTATCTATCTCATATCTATCTATCTATCTATCTCCTATCTATCTATCTATCTAACTCCTATCTATCTATCTCTCTATCTCCTATCTATCTATCTCCTATCTATCTATCTATTTATCTCCTATCTATCTATTTATCTCCTATCTATCTCATATCTATTTATCTATCTCATCTCTATTTATCTGTCTCCTATCTATCTATCTATCTATCTATCTATCTATCTATCTCCTATCTATCTATCTATCTATCTATCTATCTATCTCATCTCTATTTATCTATCTCCTATCTATCTATCTATCTATCTAACTCCTATCTATCTATCTATCTATCTCATATCTATCTCATATCTATCTATCTATCTCATATCTATCTATCTATCTATCTCATATCTATCTATCTATCTATCTATCTATCTATCTATCTATCTATCTATCTATCTCCTATCTATCTATCTATCTATCTATCTATCTCCTATCTATCTATCTATCTATCTATCTCCTATCTATCTATCTATCTCATATCTATCTATCTATCTATCTCATATCTATCTATCTCATATCTATCTATCTATCTCATCTCTATTTATCTATCTCCTATCTATCTATCTATCAATCTCATATCTATCTATCAATCTCATATCTATCTATCTATCTATCTATCTATCTATCTATCTATCTATCTATCTATTTATCTCCTATCTATCTATTTATCTCCTATCTATCTCATCTCTATTTATCTATCTATCTATCTATCTATCTATCTCCTATCTATCTATCTATCTATCTCATCTCTATTTATCTATCTCCTATCTATCTATCTATCTAACTCCTATCTATCTATCTATCTATCTATCTCCTATCTATCTATCTATCTCATCTCTATTTATCTATCTCCTATCTATCTATCTATCTCATATCTATCTATCTCATATCTATCTATCTATCTAACTCCTATCTATCTATCTATCTATCTCATATTTATCTATCTCATATCTATCTATCTATCTATCGCATATCTATCTATCTATCTATCTATCTATCTATCGCATATCTATCTATCTATCTATCTATCTATCGCATATCTATCTATCTCCTATCCCATATCTATCTATCTATCTATCTATCTATCTATCTATCTATCTATCTATCTATCTATCTATCTATCTATCTCTCTATCTATCCCATATCTATCTATCTCATATCTATCTATCTCATATCTATCTCCTATCTATCTATCTATCTCCTATCTATCTCTTATCTATCTATCTCCTATCTATCTATCTATCTATCTCATATCTATCTATCTATCTATCTCATATCTATCTATCTATCTATCTCATATCTATCTATCTCCTATCTATCTCCTATCTATCTATCTCCTATCTATCTATCTCCTATCCCATATCTATCTATCTATCTATCTATCTATCTATCTATCTATCCCATATCTATCTATCTATCTCTCTATCCCATATCTATCTATCTCTCTATCCCATATCTATCTATCTCTCTATCCCATATCTATCTATCTATCTATCTATCTATCTCTCTATCTATCCCATATCTATCTATCTCCTATCTATCTATCTCCTATCTATATATCTATCTATCTCCTATCTATCTATCTCCTATCTATATATCTATCTATCTCCTATCTATCTATCTCATATCTATCTATCTCCTATCTATCTATCCCATATCTATCTATATATCTATCTATCTCCTATCTATCTATCTCCTATCTATCTATCCCATATCTATCTATCTATATATCTATCTCCTATCTATCTATCTATCTATCTCCTATCTATCTCCTATCTATCTATCTCCTATCTATCTCCTATCTATCTATCTATCTCCTATCTATCTATCTATCTATCTATCTATCCATCTCATATCTATCTATCTCATATCTCCCTATCTATCTATCTATCTATCTATCTATCTATCTATCTATCTCATATCTATCTATCTATCTATCTATCTCCTATCTATCTATCTATCTATCTCCTATCTATCTATATATCTATCTATCTATCTCATATCTCCCTATCTATCTATCTATCTATCTATCTCCTATCTATCTATCTATCTCCTATCTATCTCCTATCTATCTATCTATCTATCTATCTATCTATCTATCTCATATCTATCTATCTATCTATTTCATATAAAATATCTACTCTACATCTAATATCTTTCCAGCTACCAGTATCTACAGTATATATCTGCTTCATATGTGGAGCAGACAACTTTCTCTGATTCGCACAGGCCACAACTCTAAGGAATCTAGCCAACATCAAGGGATTTGTCTGGAGTTAATACCCCCCTCCCCACCAGCTTTTCCAGATCCCATCAAGTTCTGAGGTTGAGGGGCGTAACTATAGGTGATGCGGTTGCACTTTGGCCCAAGAGCCTTAGGGGGCCCATAGGGCCTCTCTTCTCCATATAGGGAACCCAGTACTATGAATAAAGCATTATAGTTGGGGGCCCTGTTACAGGTTTTGCATTGGGGCCCGGAAGCTTCAAGTTAGGCCTCTGCTGAGGTGCACGATAATATGCAATGTATAGCAAAGTTGGTGCCGTTTCTAGAAAAATAAAGCCCCTTTCCTTCCTGATGGCAGACACCCCCTCCTGCGGGTCTCCTAACATCCATAGTGACTGCCTCCAATATACATCATCCCCTCTGGCTTTATCATAATGCTCATATTATAATACATCACTACCAGTAGTGTTTACACGACGTCTCCGGATACGACGAGATCAGTAAAGAACCTTGACTGCAGCCTTCAAGATTCCCTTCCCTTTGAGAGAGCCAACTAGATGAGATCAATACGGTGTGCTGTATATCTGCATTACTGCCGCCTCTTTATTACGATGCTTTACGCAGTGATTGTAGTCATATAATCGGCTCGGCTCACACTGTAACCTTTCACAGTTATTGTTTCTGCCGCTCTCAATTTACGTATTTAAAGGGCAAGCGTTGCCAGCCTTTTTTTTTCTCCTTTCTTAACACGCTATTCAAAAGGAAATTACCATAAAAAGGCTCAAAGAAATGGCAAAAAGAGCCGCTGATGTTTAATATCGGTGTTAATGCGGTTCAAGTTGCCATTTTGCATTTCTTAAAATCCTTTAAAGATAAAATGTTTTTTCTGCTAATATGTTTATTATTTCTAAGGAATCGGTGTATTCTGTGTTACTGCGTGCGTCACATAAAGCGTGGGTCCCCAGGGGCCTCATAATGACACCTCCCCATTTCAGAATTAAAGCGATAGCTCCAATTTCATATCACTAATGTCAGTAGTTCTCAATGAACCTATGGATTGTGTTCTTAAGACTAATTATTTAGCCAAGAAGTCACTTTCCCAACCTTGCCAAGCCGTACCCTGACCTGAAGTAACTGAAATCTGACATTTTACACTTTTTCTGGAAATCCGTGCTGGATTGTACCCCTATGTAGGAATGTGTACCTGTCCAGGGTTGCATCGCTTGTATTGTTAGACGTATGCAGTCTATATATCTGTCTGGGATGATTTAGTGATCCTGCACTAAGCTGGGGGTCGGAACCGATGACCCTGGAGGTCCCGATGACCCTGGAGGACCTGATGACCCAGGAGGTCCCTTCCAACTCTACCATTCTATGAGCCTATATACACAGAGTAGAAGGTAGGGGTATGGTTAACCCTAGCACTACTGTGGCCTTAATTTGGCATTTTTGACTGACTTGCCACAATTACAGATTTCGAAGCACTATGCAGTAGTTCGCTGTAATCTAACTCTAGGCACGGCTCTGTGTATGTGTGACTTTTCATACTAGTTTCTTTATTTTACACATGTCCGTTGGTTTGCCTTTGTGCGGCGATGTCCTATGGCTGACATTTCTAATCTCTGCAAATGGAGAATAAAAACATTAAATGTCCCAGAGTCTGACAGAATCCCTAACATTATGGCTCTCTCCGCCTCTCAGACACAAGAAGAAAGGCATTTATTACTTTTTCATCCATGAAATTTCTATTGCATCCATAATACCGGGAGCTTCTTCAGACTCCTGACTGAGGCATAATAGGTTTTATAGACTGAGAAAGGGTATTCAAAGTGGTCGACTCTATTAGCAAATTCATTACCAAATACCCTTTTAGGTCATTTTAAGTTAATCGAAGTGTTCCTTGTGCAGGAATCATCTATTACATAGCCTGCACAGCATCTCTGGCTTTGGAGGACCCAGTGTAATGCTTTATTTCTCCTGTGGTGGTGCTGCAGTGAAATCAAACAGTTGCTACCAGATTCCTTCACAGATTACAGCTGATCACTGGAGGTCCCAGCAGTGGGACACCTTGTAAATTAGTTTATCAGCAGGAGACCTTTCCAATATAAACAGACTGTTCAGTGCAGAGATTCCCTTTCTATTTCTACTTTTTCCACTAACATAGTCAAGCCATTTTATAAACAGGGTACCTGCTTTTCCTGGAGAAGTCTCAAAAGGGGGTATTCCCCTTTAGGATGACCAAAGGCGTTGACCAAAAAGTGAACTTGAAAAACCGATTTGATTTGAGGTCAGACTAATCAGTTTCACTTTACCAACTGTAACGTGTGTGTTTCTTTGTATCTCCTTCTATGGCGTACCCACATGTGGGCAACCTCTGACTAATCAATTGTTCTTTCTTGTCTTTGCTTACACAGACATTGGGTACCATAACTGCAGTGCCAATTAAAGTCCCTCAGGTCAGCTCCTTGCACAGATTGGCAGGACATGGACCCGCAGTGCTACCTCAGGTAACTACAGCAACTACCCATTTATTTTTTTCATTTTTTTCCCGAAGATGGGTTAATGACTATGTAGCTCAGGGGGGTCAAGCTTACCTTCAATATACCCAAAGTGTCACATCAAGAGCAGCAGTAAGAGACAGAGTGTGACTATAAGGCCTCCTTCACACGGGGGATTTTGTCGCATTGCTACAATGCTACGAATCGCATGTATGTGAAGCCCGTGCCTTCCTATGGGCTCCTTCACACATGCAAAGTTTTGTAGCATGCAACATCCCAACACAAAAACCTTGAGGGTCCGGCGATCTGCACGCGACTCGTGAGGTTTTGTAGCCCATGCTTCCCTATGGAACCTTCCTCTCTGTTGCATCGCGTTTTTCGTGCGGTGCGACACAACTTTGACAGTAAGGAATCCTACTGTCAAAGACCTAGCTGCAGGAAAAAATAATAAAAACAGTATACATCACCATAGAGGCACTGTCAGCACGACCGCAACTTCTCCCCGTGTCCTTAGCACTATTCTCCTTCATCTCTTCTCTCCCTGGGATTGAACCAATCACAGCCATTTATCGAGCGCAGGCTTTGATTGGCTAAGCGTCAGCCAATCACAGCCAGTGTTTCCAGGAGGCGGAGATTTTTCACTCCCTGGCCAGAAGAGAGGAAGAAGACCAGTGCTGGGGACCAAGAAGAAGCTGCAGTGAAGCCGGACAGCGCTTCTACGTAAAATATACTTTTTTTCTGTAGTTAGGGCTTATTTTCAGGGTAGGGCTTATATTTCAAGCCCACCACCCAAAAATCCTCGCATGTGGTGCTACAAAGTCGACTTTATAGCGCTACAAAATCGCGGTATTGCTACAAGAAGATGCAGCAATATCACACGGACCAGTGATGCGATATCGGTGTGATTTTCTTGTGGCGATGCCGTGTCGTCCGCGTGAAGGAGGCCTTAGGGTTCCAAAATTGATCACGAGCTTCATAAAGTGACACCATGGCAAAAAAAATATAAGAGTGCCGTATACAGGGACAATACTAAACTGATATGGGTTGGAATCAGGGCTGTAGTTGGAGGAGGTGTACAGGTAGCCTCGGTCCTGGTACCTGGGGGGGAGTGGGAGCAAAAGCCTCTCTACCATATAAGCAGACACAAGGTGGGCCGGAGACTGATGCAGCCTTTACATAGCAACATGACAAAGTCAAGCTACACTTCTAATTGGAATAATTATTCAAACTGGCTTCAGAATATAATGTTTTTGTTATAATTGTCAGGCTGAGTGTTCACGGGCGGACGGAATATTGCGAGCGATAGTCCACCGCGGGGGAACACTAATGTCACCGCGATTTTCCGCGATGAACCCATTTTTCGCTCGTGTACATTGGGCTGCGCTTTCCATAGTTATCCTATGGGACGTATGCCATGTGTGCTCTGCGTGTGATTTATCGCTGCGGATCACGCTATGACAAATCACCCGCGGGCAGCCAGCCATACTTTAGAAAAAATTTGGTGTTTTTTTTTCACATGGCTGTGCACATAAAAAAAAATCTTGAAATATTCCACTTTTCACAATGGCTATTAGATTAGTCTCATTAGACTGACATTGCTGTTTTCTGCACCTTACTTGTTAGCTCTACTTTATAGGCTGTGTCAGAATGAGCAGAGTCATCTCATTACTATTAGACAAACTATGAGCTACAAAGGTTGTCCTGGGAGGGGAATATATCATCCAGTGGTGTTGGATCCTCCACTTCTGGCCTGGTCACATGGTATGCCCTTCCATTGCATGTGATGTTATTGCAGGGGCTCGCTGTTCAGTTCATTTCAATAATGGAGCCAGACCCTTTTCTATCTTGGCCAATGCACAAACAGAGGGTTAATTATTGAAATGAGCCAAACAGCCAGGCCAGTGCGATTACATCATGGAAGGGTCATACTCGAACGGAAGCAGAAGTGGAGTTTCCAACACTGCTAGACTGGGTGAGTATGACCCATTGAATGATGACTATTATACTAGATAAGGCAGGACAGTAAAGCCATGCACATAGATAAAGCTCTCTACGCAGTTTTCTGGTTGCTGTGGGAAGGGCCGTCCTCCATCACTTCCTAGAGATTATAATTTTTTCTATACCATTGCAGCTGCCATAAAGCGCACACAGCGTGCTGCTGTGAAAGGGCACAAAGTTCAGACTTGGGGTCTCCCCTTTTCTCTGGAGGCCCTGGTATGTTAGTCTCGGGGTCTGTAAGCTGTGCAGGTTCTGGGACCAGGAGGGCCAGGCCCAGTTCTTTTAGCGTTACCATGAGACTTCGTTGTGAAGGACCTAGGAGTCAACATGTCGTTGTGAAGGACCTAAGAGTCAACATGCTGCTATAATCGGAAACTTTAATTAACTGGAAGAATAAAGATAATAGTCCGATTTCCATCTTCAGGTTTCCATGTAGCGGATTTCCTGAACAGTCCTTTTTAATAGTTTACTCCCATACAATGGACTTTACCAAGTTCTTAAATGAATAAGAAGAGCGCTCCATGGTGCAGAGGAGCTTCATTAGGGGGAAATATAATAAATAAATGTAATAATAAAAGGAAAATGGAAGTGCTAGTTCCACTATGTGACCCGGCGATCATGTGATCACCAACTGCCCTCTGTCACAGCAGAGCTGCCGGGTCCTAGCAGACCCTGATCAGCTCTGTTAGTGACTACTGTCACTACAGGGGGAAGTTTTTCCCCTGTAACTGGGGCTCCTATGGATGCCCCAGCTACAGTGGGGAAGTATGAAAAAAACAATGTGAATGACCCCCATTAGTCTTATATGATGTCATGGTGGACACAGTTGTTAAAAAATTGTTACAAAAATAAGTTTAAAAAATTACAGAATTAAATAAAAATATATTAATCTAAAAAAGAAAATGACCGACCACCAACCCAAACCGCTGCCATACTATCCCTGTAACCCAAAACTATACAAATTATATCTCAAAATGAGGCAGCTGTCCCTGTACTTTATTTAAGCATAAATACACTGATTTTAAAAATAAATTAAAAAACACACCTTTTTTTTTTAGCTTTTTACCCCTAATAAAACTAAAAACCAGAAAAAAAGGCAGTGAAAAAAAGATATAAAAAAGAGCCCTCTGTGACGCTGGAGAAAACCCCTGCAAAAAATATTTTTGGTAGCTGAAGAAAAAAAATTGGTCAGTAAAAGCACCACATGGGTAAAGAATAAAACCGTAGTGCAACCGTGAAGAAAACTATATGCCCCCTTACACTGCAATCATATATACTGACAATACATGGAGGAAGGTGGTGCCTCAGTATGGCCGCCCCAATATGTGGGACCTTCCCTTTAATAATGTGAATTGTTAGTTTCTTCCCTTTAAATCCACTTATTTGGCCAACCCATTGAGGAGAGCCTCATTATACTGCCTGTGTTGGTGGATCAATACCCACCCTGAATGGGCACCATTGTGCCAAGGACGCAGACACGGGCATATGTCCTCCGTTTGATCATTTGTCTTGGTCACTAAAAGCTTTTCTTTCCCATCTAAATGCGATTCCTGAGAAGGCCGATTATTTCCTCGTTGGTTGGGCGTCTCGCTGAAGCTCCTGCACAGAGGTGAAGCGCAGCCTCCCTGTATAATTGCTAGGTGTATTCCATTAGAATTCAAATTAAGGCGTAGAGACAATTATTACTTTCGCTCCTCATTTAGGCAGTCAGCCACTTGTTCCGACTCCCAAGGACGAGAGCCGTGAGCATTCTAATGACAAGCTTGCCAACACTGCAAATGTCTCGAACAAAGACTGCGCCCTAATCAAGAATTAACAACTTAAGACCAATGCGGCAATAGCTAGCAACCGCGGCGCTGATCCGCGCATTAGCCATTAGTATTCAATCGATGCCTTGTAATTAGTGTTAAATACATTAATATCATAGAAATAAATACAATTTGGAGTAGCTTTAGGTCTTACTCTATGGTCCAATTCTTTATTTTATGCTTAAAGTGAACAAGACTATTGCTGCTTTAGTGGTCTTCCAATGGGGGTCTGCAGAGTCCCTGGGAGAGTCCAAGTAGGTACCTGGGGTCAGTCGGGCTGAGCATAGTGGGCCTTGTTGTAGGGGTGCAGCAGTTTACCTGCAAGAGACATCGATATAAGAACACAGCTCCTTCATACTTGGAACTTGAACCTTCAATCGACAAGGGAGCCAAAACAGGGAGGAGCAAGGAGGAACGAGGAGCGGGCGGGCTGCCGTGGTAGCAGATGCCACCTCCTCGACTCGAGTTCACAGATGCTGGTTTAAAAGCAGGTTCTTCAACTTTACTTGGAGAACACTGGTAGAGACTATTGTACGGTGCTGCCACCAGAGACTGGGTGGTCGCGTTGCTTGTGAGGAGGGATCTGGGATAGAGGTTCCTCTCTGACATACAAATCTCCCATTGAGTGCCCACTTCTTGGTGCCCATGGCTGTTTTATGCCCCATTACAGTGGCACGTCTTCGCTTCCTCACCACATGACATCCTGCAACCAATCAAGTCAATCTTCTACTCACTGTGGGGGTGGGTGTAGTAAGCCAACCGTGAAGAAGAGCAGGGACTCCCGTTCTCTGGATCGGTGGGGATCTCAGTGGTGAGACTCCCACCGATCCTATAGGTCATAAAACTCTGTTTTGGTACAACCCCTTAAAGAGAGACTCAGATATTGATAACTTAGGATAGACCATGAATATCAGATCGGATTAGAGGCCAGCTCCGGGCACTCCCACTGATCAGCTGTTTGAAGAGACCGCCATGCCCGACTGAGCAGCCTGGCCTCTTCCTCAGCTCCTGACATCACATTCATTGGTCACGTTGCCCTTCCATAGTTACTTCAGTTCCATTCTAGTGAATGCGATTGGCTAAAAGTTGGGTTTAGCACAAACCTGAACCTTGAACGGTTCATCTCAGCTGAACCCACTATAATAATCCTCTTTTTCCTCCTCGCCTTCCTTTTGTTCTTTATTAACTTTGCCTTAAAAACAATTTAAGAGTCCTTAGATGCCCTCCTAGGTGACCAAAGAGTGTTATGCAGGGCTTGTATGGCTCTTAGTGTTATATAACAGTTTTAGGGCTACTAGTGAAGTTCCGGTTCGGTTCAAACTAATTTTGACTAAACTGAACTTTTTCCCGAAATTCAACTAACCGGTCAACCGAACTTTGGAAAAGTTCGCTCATCACTATTCATTTTCCTCTACTTCTCACAACCCTTGAATCAGACTCGTCCTAACTGTAAGGCAACTGGCTGCAGCAGGATCCTCCCCCACTGATCTGTTTGTAGGAGCAGACCAGGCACCCCGACCCCACCCATTTAGTGAAGCCTAACCTTCAGCTATCTGGCAAAGGAAAATGGGGATCGGGATGAAATGAATCCATGTATTACTTGTAACACTTCTAGAAGACTCCAGACCCGACAAGTTTCCCTCACTTGTTCCTAGGCCCGCTGTTCCTTTAATTATATCATGAATCCATTTGGATTATTGCTCTCGGATGGTGATTTTTGTTGCTCCACATCCCAGTGTCCTATAAAATGCTTTTGTGAAGTCTATAAATTATTACGGACGGACGTTTTAAAAGCGATTTTATTTTTCGTTCTATGCCTCAGCATTACCCCCTATGAGGAAAATGAGAATTATTTGCCAGGTTTATGCTGCTTCGTGTTTGTTACATTTTCTATATGACTAAATGCTGTTTGGCTGCATGTTTAGATTTCAAGCTCAATATTTGGAACCATTTTTAGTATCATTTTCTGAAAATTGCTGTTTTTATACTAAAACACACATTTTTGTCCTTGAGGAAAATAATTATCTGTTGTGGGAGTGTAGGAAACCTGCAGATCTTTAGCTGTTTTAGATTGCATGTGACCGTTTGTAGCAGCGGTGGCGTGCCGAGGCTTATAGTACAGGTTTGTTCTTGTATACTATATAGCATGTACTTATTTTTTTCAAGGATTAGAAAAAAGGACATGCCTTTTCTCTAGGAACAGCACCACTCTAGTTCATAGGATGTGTCTGGTACTGCGGGTTCAATGGTATTAAGCTGTAATATCAGACAAAGCCTGTGGACTAAAGCGGCGCTATTTCTGGAAAATAAATCACAAATAACCCCATTAAGGAAAAAACATAAATGCTGTAGCTGGCAGTTGCGGCCAGTTAATGCCAGCCATGGCGTCTGCATCCTCCTGCTCTGCAGTTGCCAAACCATTCCCCCAGATGCTATCTCTACCCATAGGGCAAGTGCACATGCATGGCTAGCCTCTGAAAAAGCCAGTGCATGCACCCAGCTTTCCTGCCCTCAGCCTCTCCTGGCCTTTCCCTGGCTATTTAAGGCGCCTTCCTCAATGGAATGTGCCTGAGCAAAAGCTTTCTAGAGTTCCAGGTGAAGATGCTCCTGTTTTCAGCTTGCTCTCAAGTTTTGACACCTATCTATATACCCAGCACACCCAAACGCTACCCGTCCAGACCTCAACTTGTTTTCTGTCTACGTTTTGCCTGATTTCCGCTTCCTTGACCTCCAGCCTAATTTTCTGTATTGAATGACCTCCACCTGTCTTGACCTCGGCCTGCTATACTGTCTATGTCCTTGCATGTCTCTTTAATACCATGGTATGGCCCTTTATCCCACCCGGGTCAGCTGCCATTGTATTGCGACTTCTCCTGGGAAAATGACCTGAGGGCTCCCTGCAACAAACACCAGATCCCTCAGAAGAGGGTTAAAGGGTGAAAACCAGGAGATCCCTTAGAGCAGTCCACCAGTACTGCTGCATTTAGAAAAGGAGACATATTATGGGAGTACAAACAGGGGCCAGTTCCTCTATGTGTGTCAGATTGATGACCTGCTCCAGGAAGAGAATGGCCCTGTTTTGTTTTTACTCTGCCGGTTCACACTGTTGCCTATTCTCAATGGGAATAATCCAACCCAACGAGTCCATGTGATTGGATCTCAACATTTCTAGGCTTATCATAAAAACTAATGTATTGGTGTTTTCTTACAGGTTAGGCCAAAGACTCTGATTCCAGAAAGCCTTCCCATCTCCCCCTGCAGAGAACAGCCTTCAAAGCAACCCCCTACATTTCAAAAGGCCACAGTGGTCAGTATCAAAAATCCCAGCCCGGCGCTTCCCACTGCCAACAACACCGTCAGCCACCTCCAGGCTTCCAACAGCAAATCTCAGAGCTTATTGGAACCAACACTTTCTTCGCCTCTAGGCAGCGGAGGGGTGGCCTACGCCATTATATCCACCTCGCCAAGCAATGCAAATCCCATGAACACCAGCAATGTTACTATGATGAACGACGGCATCAAAGTTCAACCGCTTCTGATCAGCGCCGACAGCAAGGTAAGCTGAACGAGTGTGAAAATGTTTAGTCTAAACCCCTAATGGCCCCAGCCAGTCGTGAGCATACCATAGTGGTTGCTTTGGGGCCCTTGGTAAGAGGGGACCCAGCACGGTTTTGCTCTTGTTCCCCTATTAGTTGGCAAGAATCTGTGCAAGATTCATCTATGCAGAGGAACTGTCAGCATCAAGTCAATGGGGGATTTGCCTAAGGGTGTGGAAGGAACAGATCTTCCTTTCTTGGCCTGTTACTATAGTTCATTGCTAATTATCTTTGCTATGGGACCCCGCTTTTCTGCGTATGCCCCTGCTTCCAGTTAATTGTGCGCTGGGCCGGCCTTAGGTTGGATGGCACGCTGTGCAGAACGTTTTTGGCACCCCATCATAGGAAACAAAAACTATATATATTGCACTAATAAGCCTGCTTGTGCAGGAAGCAGCAATTTAACAGCATACCCACACCAGAACAGGTCAGTACATAAATACAGCACCAGAACCAAACTCATAATATAAGTACAGCACCAGAACCAACCTCAGTACATAAATACAGCACCAGAACCAAACGCATAATATAAGTACAGCACCAGAACCAAGCTCAGTACATAAATACAGCACCAGAACCAAACTCATAATATAAGTACAGCACCAGAACCAAGCTCAGTACATAAATACAGCACCAGAACCAACCTCAGTACATAAATACAGCACCAGAACCAAACTCATGATACAAGTACAGCACCAGAACCAACCTCAGTACATAAATACAGCACCAGAACCAAACTCATAATATAAGTACAGCACCAGAACCAAGCTCAGTACATAAATACAGCACCAGAACCAAACTCATGATACAAGTACAGCACCAGAACCAAGCTCAGTACATAAATACAGCACCAGAACCAACCTCAGTACATAAATACAGCAGCAGAAAAAAGCTTAGTACATACAGAACCAAGCTTGAAACACAAATACAGCACCATAACCAAGCTCAATTCATAAATATAGTACCAAGTTCGGTATATAAAAACAGCACCAGAACTAAGTCCAGTACATATATACAATACCGAAACAAAGCTCATAACATAAATACGGTAGCAGAACTAAGTAATTGTGTTGCAGGGGCACCGACAGGCTGACAGTAGTGCATCAGAACATGAGAGGAGCCAGAGCCGGGAGGAGGATGGTTCATCTACAAGATGCCACAGCACAAATAAAGGACATCATCTGGCCAGGTGGATCTAAGGGAGGCAATTACCCTCAGCCTACATCTGTCTGTTGCACCACCCACCCAACCTTGTGGCTGCACCCTGCGTTATCACATGGATGACATGTAGCTAAGGCCAGCCATGATAGTGAGGGGGACCCACGTAGGGAACTCTACTACACCACAAGATTGTTGCTTTAGTGCCACAGTCCTAAGCCAAGTTTCATAGAGAGAAAAGGTTGTGGAGGGACTGCGCCTATAAAGATGTAAGTGGGTAACCAAGGATTGTTTTCTCCCAAAGGGGTAATTCCAGGTCGTCTCAGATACTTTTCTCTTCCACCGCAATAAATCCGAGAGCAGCAATAAGAAAAAATAGACCCCAACGTGTATGAGGGGGGTGGAGTCATGTGGGCCGGGATATTCATAAATCATAGAAGATGCCACCTACCTCTAGGTCGGGGGGGGGGGGGGGGGGGAGGGGGGGCTTTAAACTCCGTACCAGAGAGGATTGCCTGAAGGAATATTTAAGGCTTTCCTGTTTTTATGGGAGGGCAATCCTCTCTGATACAGAGTTTAAAGGCAACCCCCCCCCCCCCCCGCCCTAAAAGTAAGTGGCATCTTCTATAAGTTATGAATATCGAATATCTCTGCCCGCATAGGCGCATATAGGTCTTTTTAACCTATTATTTCTCAAGCTTCCTTTCATGGCATTGCCCCATATACGAGCTACTATGGATGGTTTTCAGAGCTTTCTTTGAGATCTGCAATCAAACCTATGACTAGATCAGGTCCATTGACTATAGGCTGCTCAAGCAGTGGGTCAAAACAACCAAAACTTCTTTGTCTTTGTTTGGATCTGAGGTCTTGGCCAATCAACTGCCCACGGACCTCCCCTTTGGGCTCCCTTAAAGGAAGCTATAAGATTCTATTAATGATCCTGTCTAAAGTAGACTCTCTTTGATGGTCTAGGTCAGTGGTCTCCAGCCTGCGGCTCTTCAGCTATTGCAAAGCTGTAACTCCCAAAATGCCGTGACAGTCTGCAGCCTTCAGGACTTGCTGAGGGTTGTCTAGGTAAAACAAGGAATCTGAAAGTTCTTCATCGGTAGCACCCAGGTTCTTCATTGAAGTCAGTTATCCAAGATCTGAGTAGATGCCTTGGTCAGTTTTCTCATTGATGATTGAAGAACTCCAATTTCTCATATGTCTTTTAGGTAATCATCATACAACCTCAAGTTCAGAGTCAACCAGAGATCAAGAAGACTGAAATTAAGAAACCTTGTGCAGCACCTCCTCAGGGACCCCCAGCTACCAAAAAGAAAAAGGAGGAAAATCCAGAGGTAAGACTAAGCCCCTTCTACACACACAGACGATCGCTCAAAATTCATCAGAAACTGACAGTTCTGAGCGATCATTTTGCATTAGCTATTATTGGGCTAATCAGCCCATTAGTAGGTAACTAGCTTCATTTGTATGTATTTAGAGAACAGCGGGTGGTCTGTTCTCTAAATACACCACTATTATCCTCCAGGGGGACAGCAGCTGAAAGAATGTCATCAGCGCTGCCCATGGAGAACTCAGCGTGCGGTCCCTCTTATCAGGGACGACGGATTTCATGCTGACCTGAACTCAGCGATGGACGAAAAGTGCGCAGTAAGTGCTCAATGGGCGCACATTTACACGCAACGAATATCGCTCAAAAGATGGCTTTTAATTGTGGGATTATAACTGCTGTGTGTAAAAGGGCCTTTCGGCTTGGTGTTCAGTGCTTAAGATGGCTCCACAACAAAGGGGTCTTGAGTCTACTTTATGAACAGGACAACATCTCTCGTCTGTCTCTCTCTCTGGATGACCTGACCTGTTTGAGTATTATATAGACAGTCCATTGACTTCAGTAGGAACTTAGGAATGCTTCTTCTGGCCTGTGGTGGCGCTGCAGGGGCATTGAATGATATTCTGGATTCCTCTTCAAATGACAGCTGATTGCTGCCCCAGCAGCAGGATACCCCCTGTTCAGCTTAGGTAGACCCCTTTAATTAAAAAATAGAACCAATGTCATGAGATTGAGTCATGTGAACATCTCTCCCTAATACATTTGAGAAAGGCTAGTGGAAACCAAAGGGGCAGTTAGTAAAAATTAAAGGGATTGTACAGAATTAGAAAAAACATGGCCGCTTTCTAAGAAAATCATGGGTGTTGCATCTTAGCCCCGTTCACTCTAATGAAGCCAAGCTGCAGCACCAATCACAGCTCTGGCACTGCAGCCATGCCTTCCTAATCTTCTACAACCCCTTCAATATGTACTGTATGCCCACAGCCTTCCCATCAGCACTCTCTTTCAATATCATTTAGCCAGACTGGCTGATAGGAGAAAACAATAGATGCGTAAATAACATATAACTTTTTTCTAATGAGGGTCATTTGGATGTGTTTTAACTGGTTTTATATCCCTCTCTATTAATCTTCGATCATTTTGTTTTCTTCCCTTTCTGCAGAAAATCGCCTTCATGGTAGCGCTCGGCCTTGTTACCACAGAACACTTGGAAGGTGAGTGACACTTTGTGACTTTTGTGTATAATCTTTAATATTCTTTAAAGCCTTCTTGCACTTTCAGATGACTTCAGAATGCGCTGCTGTATGTGTATATAGGCAATAACAATATATCAGCTCATTATATGACTTGGATCCTGCATTGATCACCACTAGTTTCCCTTCTGTAGGCTCCATCTCTAATTCTCATTCTTCCCTGAGCTGGTGGGTGTAGACTGCTGCTATGATGTCTCCATACACTGTACACATAGGAGAGCAGGATCTCTTCTCCATCTCTGAGCTGGTGGGTATAGACTGCTGCTATGATGTCTCCATACACTGTACACATAGGACAGCAGGATCTCTTCTCTATCTCTGAGCTGGTGGGTGTAGACTGCTGCTATGATGTCTCCATACACTGTACACATAGGACAGCAGGATCTCTTCTCTATCTCTGAGCTGGTGGGTGTAGACTGCTGCTATGATGTCTCCATACACTGTACACATAGGAGAGCAGGATCTCTTCTCTATCTCTGAGCTGGTGGGTGTAGACTGCTGCTATGATGTCTCCATACACTGTACACATAGGAGAGCAGGATCTCTTCTCCATCTCTGAGCTGGTGGGTGTAGACTGCTGCTATGATGTCTCCATACACTGTACACATAGGAGAGCAGGATCTCTTCTCCATCTCTGAGCTGGTAGGCGAGACTGCTGCTATGATGTCTCCATACACTGTACACATAGGAGAGCAGGATCTCTTCTCTATCTCTGAGCTGCTGGGTGTAGACTGCTGCTATGATGTCTCCATACACTGTACACATAGGAGAGCAGGATCTCTTCTCTACCTCTGAGCTGGTGGGTGTAGACTGCTGCTATGATGTCTCCATACACTGTACACATAGGGGAGCAGGATCTCTTCTCTATCTCTGAGCTGGTGGGTGTAGACTGCTGCTATGAGATCTCAATACACTATACACATAGGAGAGCAGGATCTCTTCTCCATCTCTGAGCTGGGGGGTGTAGACTGCTGCTATGATGTCTCCATACACTGTACACATAGGAGAGCAGGATCTCTTCTCTATCTCTGAGCTGGTGGGTGTAGACTGCTGCTATGATGTCTCCATACACTGCACACATAGGAGAGCAGGATCTCTTCTCTCTCTCTGAGCTGGTGGGTGTAGACTGCTGCTATGATGTCTCCATACACTGCACACATAGGAGAGCAGGATCTCTTCTCTCTCTCTGAGCTGGTGGGTGTAGACTGCTGCTATGATGTCTCCATACACTGCACACATAGGAGAGCAGGATCTCCTCTCTATCTCTGAGCTGGTGGGTGTAGACTGCTGCTATGATGTCTTCTATACACAACACACATAGGAAAGCAGGATCTCTTCTCTATCTCTGAGCTGGTGGGTGTAGACTGCTGCTATGATGTCTCCATACACTGTACACATAGGAGAGCAGGATCTCTTCTCTATCTCTGAGCTGGTGGGTGTAGACTGCTGCTATGATGTCTTCTATACACTGTACACATAGGAGAGCAGGATCTCTTCTCTATCTCTGAGCTGGTGGGTGTAGACTGCTGCTATGATGTCTCCATACACTGTACACATAGGAGAGCAGGATCTCTTCTCTATCTCTGAGCTGGTGGGTGTAGACTGCTGCTATGATGTCTCCATACACTGTACACATAGGAGAGCAGGATCTCTTCTCTATCTCTGAGCTGGTGGCTGCAGACTGCTGCTATGAGGTCTCCATACACTGTACACATAGGAGAGCAGGATCTCTTCTCTATCTCTTAGTTGTGTGTGTATAAGTCCCCGGGGGCAGCTTGTGCTAGGTCTGCCCAGTGCAGGATAGGCTCAGAGGGTGTAATTGCAGCCGTGGACATGGGAGTACCTTTCTCTGGGTGGTCGATGGTAGAACTCACAGCAAACTCTGGAAGAGCCCATTGGCAATAATGGTGAGCGCCTTGCCACCCATAATGAAATGTGGTCGCGTGCCAAATACCAGGGGACTCACTGAGAGGAGGAGGCACTTGCATTCTACATGCTCAGAACTTCTTTATTAGCAAACAGATGAACAACCCGAGTCTATGTATGTTCTCAGCGCTCTGCTATCTGGGAGATTCATTAAAAGCCCAGACACCAGGCTGTATGCCAGGTTGACCCACCGTGATCGTGTCACTTAACAAGCATCTGCGGCCATTGAATCCCACAGCTCTCTGTGGCAGAACCACTTAAAGGGGTTGTCCCGCGCCGAAACGGGTTTTGTTTTTTTTTAAACCCCCCCCCCCGTTCGGCGCGAGACAACCCCGATGCAGGGGTTAAAAAAACCACCCGCACAGCGCTTACCTGAATCCCGGCGGTCCGGCGTCTTCATACTCACCTGCTGAAGATGGCCGCCGGGATCCTCTGTCTTCATGGACCGCAGGGCTTCTGTGCGGTCCATTGCCGATTCCAGCCTCCTGATTGGCTGGAATCGGCACGTGACGGGGCGGAGCTACACGGAGCCGGCATCCTGCACGAGCGATCCCATTCATAAAAGAAGAAGACCCGGACTGCGCAAGCGCGGCTAATTTGGCCATCGGAGGGCGAAAATTAGTCGGCACCATGGAGACGAGGACGCCAGCAACGGAGCAGGTAAGTATAAAACTTTTTATAACTTCTGTATGGCTCATAATTAATGCACAATGTACATTACAAAGTGCATTAATATGGCCATACAGAAGTGTATAGACCCACTTGCTGCCGCGGGACATCTCCTTTAACAAAAGCTCCGTGTCTCCCCCATAGTGGCACAACTTCTCAACTTTTATATCGAACGTGTCCTTTCGCAGAAACCACAACGCCACTTCGCAAAGACAGGGCGGATCATTACCGCGGGAGTCATGAATGACAATGTTACCCACCTTAAATCAACATTACTCTCCAAAGCAAATAGAAACGTAGAAAAAAAAGACCATAAACTTTCCTCACTAACGTACCTACCTAAGAGACACTCAGAGTTAGAACCCACCAGCAGTACAAGGGCTCTTTGCTCGAACGTCATAAAACAAGTTAATAGACACCATAAACCTTCTTCACCTAGTGTAGGCTAGCTGCTATGTCATCTCCCACACACTGCGAACATAGAGAAGATCCCGCTCCCCTATAATTATATCTCATATACTGAGAAAACAGCAGCAGCATGGAGGACATTCTAGAAGTACTGAGCAGTGGAGCTGTGATTCCAGTAGCTGTTAGACAGTAAAACACTTACCATTAGCAGCAGCAGCAGCCCTATGTCTTGCTCTCTGCTTCTCTATCACACGGCTCCTCCTTCCTCTTCATAGACGTCTATGGGCAGCACATTATCTGATCTGTCAGTGATCCGTTAGTCGTCTTGCCAATCAAGAAGGATTTTAGCAGTTTTTCAGAGTGGACAGTTTAGGAGGAAGTGATAAGGAAAACAGCAGGATAAGTGGGAAGAAACATTTTTTGGAAAGTTTGTTGAAAGGTTAGCGACCATATGAGCGCGTTCTGTTTGTGAGGTCCTGAAATGGCTGTTACCTCCTGAGACCGATAACAGGGGATACTAGAGTATTGGCTATTCGATATTACTACTCAGGCTCCTCAGTCACTGGAGTCACTTAAAGAGCCAATGTATCTGGGTAAGCAGTGATACTATTATAGGGCCAAATGTACCCTTAGGGCAGGGGCAGAGACTGAAAGGAAAATCTGCATATATCTATCATGAACAGAGTCTATTCATATGCAAATGATGTGTATTTATATGTTAATTAGGTACTGCAGGGTGGGAGGCACATGAGGAAGGTCACATAGGAGGCTCAGCGTAATGTGTGGCTTACTTAAAGGGGTTGTACCAGAATAGACTAATACCACTTGCGCTACGAATTCTCATTGGTGGCGGTCTCACCGCTGGATGCTGAGAACGGGGTCCTGTGTCCCCCTGTTCTCACTGCAGGATCGTTGCATCCCCCAGATGAGGAGGAGATTGGATGGAGCCGCGGTCACACATGCGCCGTGCCACTCCATTCATTCAATAGCTGTTCCTGTCAGCCCTATTGAAATGAATGGAGTTTCTCTGCACATGTGCCATCGCAGCTCCATTTAATCTGACATCACTGAAGATGGGTAAAGTGATCCCCGATCTTGGGATCTGTGGGGTTTCAAAAGTAAGTGCCCCCACCTCCCTCCCCCCACCGATCATACGTTTAGCATCTATTCTATGGATTGCTCACTGTTGCCCTCATCCACTCCCGGCTCGATTATTGCATCTCGTTGCTGATTGGCCTCCCCTGCACCAGACTCTACCCCCTCCAATCCATCCTGAATGCGGCAGCCAGGCTCATCTTCCTGTCCAGCCGCTACTCGGACGCCTCTGCCCTGTGCCGGTCACTGCACTGGCTGCCCGTTAAATACAGAATTCAATTTAAACTCGCCACCTTCATCCACAAAGCCCTCCACAGCGCAGAGCCCCCCCCTATATTGTACCCCTCATCCATAAAGCCCTCCACAGCACAGCGCCCCCCTATATTGTATCCCTCATCCACAGCACAGCGCCCCCCTATATTGTATCCCTCATCCACAGTGCAGCGCCCCCCTATATTGTATCCCTCATCTCAATCCATCACCCAGCCCTGGCTCTCCTCTCTGCTAACAAAACCAGACTGAGCGCCCCTTTAATTTGAACCTCTCATTTCCGCCTCCAAGACTTCTCCAGAGCAGCACCGATCCTCTGGAACGCACTACCAAAGGCTACCCGAGCAATCCAGGACTCGCAGAACTTCAGGCGTGCTCTAAAAACGCACCTCTTCAGGGAGGCATACCGCATTCCCTAAACAAACCCCTCTGTACTCCGCCTGATAACATGCTCCCTGACCTACTGACTGCAGTCCCTGCTTGCCATCATAAACCGCTCCTACAGCCATACTGTTTCTGCCGTCACACGGCTAAATGTCTGACCATTGTCTATGTGTATAGCATCCCTCACACTCCATCTCACCATACCGTGCCCATCTCCACCCCGCCATACCTTGCACATCTCCACCCCACCATACAGTGCCCATCTCCACCCCGCCATACCGTGCACATCTCCACCCCCCCATACCGTGCACATCTCCACCCCGCCATACCGTGCACATCTCCACCCCGCCATACCGTGCCCATCTCCACCCCGCCATACCGTGCACATCTCCACCTCGCCATACCGTGCACATCTCCACCCCGCCATACCGTGCACATCTCCACCCCGCCATACCGTGCACATCAGCACCCCACCATACCGTGCACATCTCCAGCCCCCCATACCGTGCACATCTCCAGCCCCCCATACAGTGCACATCTCCAGCCCCTTTACCTTCTGTATCCCCCCACTACTTGTAGTATGTAAGCTCGTTGGACCCGCACCCCTATTGTTTCCATCAATTGATTACTATGTAACCATGGTTCTGTAATGTTTGTATTTTGTCTTTCTGTATCCCCCGTCTATGTAAGCGCTGCGGGATATGTTGGCGCTATACAAATAAAGATTATTATTATTATTATTATTATTATAAGTCTATTTTCCTACAACTGCTTTAATGGGCAGAATCTAAGAAGTCCGATAATCTATGCCTGCAGGTTCATGGATATCAAGGCATATAAAACGTTGGGTGACGGCCCCTATGGACGATGCTATACAGGGGGCAGTCAAACAGCCCGATCTGGTGTTGTATCGCGATACTTTTGCCGTATGTTGAAATACTTGAAGTCATGGCTGTGCTACATGATGCCGTGGCCCACAGTGTATGGTGGCGTCACTCTTGTGTTGTGGTCCCTATAAGAGATAGAGAGTAAAGTTGAAGAGTAGCATGTGAGAAGTAGGAATCTACAGGTCTCTCTACGTCCCGTGGGACCGCTGCTATGACTGAAGCACGGACAGCGTACTCGACGTGGCCTCCTTCTGCTACGGTGGGTCATCCATGAAGTCATCCACTGTTGTCGCAGGATATTCAGGTACCGATTCACGTTGAGAGTCCCTGGAATGAACACCGGTTCGAAGGAGCCCACGTGGAGTCCACTTTCCTTACTTCAGTCACAGCAGCGGTCCCACGGGACTCAGAGGGACCCACAAAGCCGATTCCTGCTTCTCACATGCTACTCTTCAACTTTGCAATTGGGTTTCACTCTCCATCTCCTACAGGGGCCACAACACAAAATTGAAGTCCATGTCCTGGGGGCCCCCTGTGGCCCGGGCACCACGTCATCGTGCAGCACATCCACACCTTACTATTCAAGTTGGCCATTGCTATTACAGTATACAACACCAGTATGAGATATAGCGCTGGAGACGTCCTTTTGACGATGTTATGCAGCTTTCCCGAAATCCAGAGTGGCAGATCTGACTGGATAGGCAGCAGTGCCAGCAGTGCCAATGTATATCCAAGCAGGTTGGTTTTCAGGAGCCTGGGAAAGCTGAGTACCACATGGTATATCAGAGGCACGTGAGAAAAGTCATGTAGGATGCAGCAGATACCTGTAAAACGGCTAATGCCATTACCCATCTGCTGCCGGCAGCGAGGATCGTTACCTGGGGAGCCATTAATGACGACGTTACCCACTCTAAATGAACATTACTCTCCAAAGCAAAAAGAAAACATGAAAGGAAAAAAAACCGAAACGCGTTAATCTGCAGTAAATGGTATTCAGTCCCGTCCCGCTCCTCCAGCAGCTGCAGACTGACATCTGCCTTCCACTAGTCATAAAAATTATCCGCAATTTCCATTAATAGCTGTTTAGCCGCATGTCCTCATCCTGATACACGGCCCCTCCATGTACAGACAGCAGATGCAGCCCACAGTGCCATCACTTCTGTTCCAGGCCAAGCTAGAACGCATTCTTTACCACGCTCCTCTCATTAGCATAATGTCTACGCATACATCAAGCCCTCCCCGCATTCCGTACGGCTTTGATGCATTTGCTCATTTCAAGTTTTTTGCTGATGGTTCAACTTTTTCGATTTGCTATACATTAAATCATGCGGCTCGATGGTGCAATTTACATGTAAGCAGGGGCATAAGCTCCAGGGGTTACATGAAGAGGAGATGCAGTCAGCCCTAGTGAGGAGGCCTATAGGGCTCTCTGCCATATATGAAGGCAGTAGTATTATAACTGGCACATCATGGGTATAGGCGGAGGGGGGGGGGGGCAGATTGGAGCCCCGGAGCATGGAGGTTTTATAAAGAGTTCAGTTCCAGACCCTACAGATTGCCACATTGATGGTTTGATGGTTTGATGAATATTCACAACTTAAAGGGGTTGTTCAGGGATTTTTGCCTCGATGAATATGGCTCCGGAGCGTCACTGATCAGGTGATCACCAGGCCCGCTGTCAGTGTGGAAACCATTAGAAGAAGATAGCATGGTCAACATTGCAGCAGCCTGGCTTGGTACTACAGGCACACTCCCCACTGTATTCAATGGGGGCAGTGCCTGTAGTACCAGACCAAGCTGCTGCAGTATGGGCAGCGCTGATTTCAGGGCAATTCGCGCTTACGGTGTGCCGCGTGGTAAGTTAATAGGTGTGAATCTCGGCTGGCGCTGATCAGTATTGAATACCTATCCTGAGGACTATGGATCAATAGTAAAAGTACCAAAACACAAGTTTAACTGGGTAATCTGGGGGGGGGGGGGGGGAATTAAATTGGCATCTCTTCAGCGCCGTATAAAAACATAAAAGAAGTCCTACTCCCCTCCCCCGATCCCCGGCGTCTCCTGTTCCGATGGTGCCTGGTCTTCTGCTGCCATCTTCTCCCAGTTCCAGTGATGATGTCCTGTAAAAAGGTCATGTGACCACTGCAACCAATTAATGGCTGACTCCGATCTACATGCAGCTGGTAATTGGCTGCAGTGGTCACATTAGTGCAGCTGGAAGAAGAGTACAGCGGGGAGCCGGGTACTGTCAGAACGGTAACAGCGGGGATCAGGCCAGGTCATAATGGCTTTTCTTAATGTTTTTATGCAGTACATTTTAATGTAACGTCTTCTTCCCCAGACTTCCCCTTTAACTTGTGGAGACATTTTAAGTATAAGTGTTGCTAAAAACTTATTGATTGCTCTCATCATACCTTCGGAGGAGCTACTAAGGAGAGTAGCGAAGGGAAGCCACAACGGCGCTGAGCAGATTTCTTCTTCAGGCGAGACCTGACACATTATACTGGAATAGCTTAGTAGGTAGAAATAGGTTCCTGGTTGTCGTGTGCGTTCTTACTACCTGAACCTGCGTCTAGAAAATGAGGACATGGCAACATCCTTTTCCGTCTTCAGTACAGTAAGGACTTAAGTGATAATTGTGGTAGAACCCCTTTATCTATAAAAGTCTGATCAGTGGGGGTCTTACTGCTGAGACCCCCACCAATCCTGAGAATGGGTGCCCAGTGTCCCCTCTTTTAGTCACTGTGGGCTGCATGTGCAGCGCCACTCTATTCATTACCATTGGGCTGATGGGAATTTCCAGCAGTCCCATTGAAAATGACTGGAGTGATGACACACATGCAAGTCTGCAATGAAGAAGAGAGGGGAATACAAGACCCTCGCTTTCCGGATCAGTGAGGGTCTCAGTGGTGAGACCCCCCACAGATCAGACTTTTGTCACCTGTACAGATCCACAATACGGGACTCATAAACAGATGGGCCAATACGGTCAAACAGTCAGGAATAAGGAAAGGGGTTTTCGTTATTTGTGAGCGCCTATAAAAAGGAATGCAAGATGGAAGATATAATCTGTACATGCCATTCACTGGGTGGGATTAGTGGGCGGCGGGTGACACGGGTATGTGTAGGCCCTGTTTTTTAGATTAACTCTCTAGCGCCCCTAAGAGCAGGACCACCAGCAGTGCCTACGTAAGGGCCTAGAATACAAACCCTTATGGTCCTTATACACTGGTCAGCTATCTGGACCGAGCATTCCCCGTTGTCACATGACATTTGGGCTGTGTAAAGGGACGGGTGATCAGCCAACGAATGAGCAAATGCTGCTTCATCAGATGATCGGCTGATGCTCATTGATGGACGGTGCGCTTCCCCATGTGAACCGGGAGATGTACCGCCATTCTATGGAGATGAACGGTTGTATTCGTCATTATTCGCATTCATACCAATAAGCTGATTCTTGGCCCTCCCAAAAAATGCAGTGGGCATCAATTGACTTGCATTGGGCCAATGATCAACCAACGAATTAGCAAACACTGGGTCATCAGATGATCGGCTCGTTTGTATATGAGCATAAAATGCTTGTTGATTGATGGTACATCTCCGCATGTGAACAGGAAGATGTACAGCCGGCCTCCGGGATGAGCGATTGTTCACATTCCCACCCATCAGCTGATTATTGGCCCATGTAAAAGAGCGTTGATCAACATGCATGCTGATCAGAGTTCGTTACATTGTAACAAGAATTCGGCTCATGTAGAAGGACCATCAGAGACTCCTTATACTGACCCACATGGTCTGTCCACACGGCTGTGCCAGCTCTAGGAGACCCAAGGGCCAGTTTGGCATTGGGCTTCTTTCCCAGTAGCCCATAGAAGTTGCCGGGGCTGCCTCTACTATATACCCATGATAGAACGATGCAGATTAGGCTTTGCAGACTACAAGTTTATATTTTTTGTGGCAAGCCTTCCTTTTTAGTGTAACTTTTTATTCCCTGGTGGGTCTCATAAGCCTTCCTCCATTTCCGGCCTCGTCTACTTCCTTTTCCCCCGAACCAGCGCATTTCACTCCACTTTGACTTTGTTTTCCTTCGAATGATGGCATTTATTATATGTAGTGTAACATCTATGCCTGCCCTTGACTTCTTATAGGGAATACTAATGTAAATGTGTTTCCACGGTTACAGAGATCCAAAGCAAACGTCACGAGAGAAAAAGGAGAAGTACGGCCAATCCGGCTTACAGCGGCCTCCTGGAACCCGAGGTACGACGACCTCTTCATCCATAATAATAGAACGTTGCGCCTTCCCAGAGTCCCGCTTTACCTAAACGTCAGGAGCAAATAAATGAAACTCATTCAGTGGGATCGGCCGGCAGTTGTTGGCGTGTATTATGGAATGGGGGGGGACCAGAATGAATTGTATGATCAACTCATGCATATTCAGAGCCCCGAGGAGGAGAGGGGCGCAGACTTCTGACATTTGGAGAATTAATTGGCAAATGAATGGGAGCCAATGTAATTGCTTTGTGTTTTGTGACAGTCAGCTATGATGTATAATGTGCAGCGCGGTTTTATATTCCGTACTGGAAGGATTACTCAACGCAGCAACTTTTACCCCCTGAAACGCTGAATAATCAAATTGGATGTTTCTATCAGAAGGGATCGAGGATCAAAACTAGTGTGCGCTAGAAAGCATAGAATCATTGATGAGTAAGCAGGGAGAAGTGCTGAGCTGACAACAGGCAGGGGTCGGGAGTCATTACTGACAGGATAGGCGTTATATATGGACGGTATAGACCGTCTCTAAGCCTCTAACATCCGTCCATTATTGGGATCAAAACACGTTGAATTTTGTTTTCAAAAACATTTTTAAAAAATTAGAATTTTTTATTTTTTTAAGAAACTGCCATCTATATTTATAACATTGGAAACTAGAGGGATTTTTATGTGTATGTTATGCCCAGGTTTGCTGTTTTTTTTTTTTACCTTTTTACATCTTTTATGTGTCATTCTTTCTATTGTCATTTTTGCTTTTTACTTGTCAAAACAGCGGCCAGAAAACAAAATCCCTGATTCTTTTTTCTATTTTATTCTTTTAGACGTTTTGAAAGATGTTAAATCGTAAAAAAGAAACACGGCAAACCCATAAAAATACAAATGAGTATACACACATAGACATACTATCCAAATGTGACCAAATGTAATCCCAAGTAGTATTTATTCCCATGTGATAACACTTCCTGGGGCTCCTCTGGCCCTAATGACATTGGATACTCTCCGTGGCATACTTTCTATTACATCTGATACACTTCATTCTGCAAATGTCTGGTCAGTTCTCTTAAATAAGATCAACGCTGTTCATATGTTCAGTAGGGTTCAGGTCGGACTCTGTGCAGCCAGTACAATCGTGGAACATCCATATCCTCAAACTAATGTAAAGCAACATTGGATTAGTGACAAGGCGCGTTGTCTTGTTGGAAGTATGGCCGACCATTCCCAGGGAATTGTCACATTGTCGGCAGAACATTTTTGCCTAGAATGTCAGGGTCACCTCCATATTCATGGTTCTTGTCCCTACAACCAACGGACCGAGACTATGCCACATAACACATCCCGAGACCATAACAGAACCTCCACTGTACTTCACTGTTGGCACAACACACTCAGGCAGAGGGCATTCCCCAGGATCCTCCGCACCCCGGCACCTCCATCGGATAGTGTTATTCGTCACTCCATAGAAGGTTCTTCCATTGTTCAACTCTCCAATGACGACGCTCCTTGCACCATTTTAAATGGGTTGATGCATCTTCTCTGTGAGAAGATGCCAGACATTTGCAGGATGAATAGAGGGAACTACCAGCTGAGGTGTATCAGAAGTTAGTAGAAAGTATAACACGGAGAGTATCTGATGTCATTAGGGCCAAAGTAGCCCCAGGAAGTGTAAACATATGGAAATAATGACTAGTTTTGATTCTTGCTCTTGGCGTCTAATCATTTCTGTTGGATAGCGCATATATGTCATCCAATTATTGGCGCGCTTTTGTGTAATCTTTTGTAAAAATCAAGTCTTCTGTAAAGACTTTTTAAAAAGTGCCACAAAATTAAATATTAATAAAAGTACCTTCAATAACATGATAAAACTGGCATTTATAAAAACACCTCCAGGGCTCAATCAGATCAGTGTTTTTGTGATTCGCATTTAGGTGCAGGAAATGCCTTCGCAAAACGCACGTTTAAGATTCGCGTGACCAAAGCAGCAGGCGCTTTTTAAAATTAGCACATATTGTGCGGTCACACTATAACAAAAGTCACACATAAAGCGCGCTGCCCACTATCCTCTGCTGCGGCTGTGACAGCTGCAGCAGGGGATTCCTTGGATGTGAAACCCCTGGATGCTGTCACATCCAGGGCTTCAGCTGTGGTCAATGGGGCTGGCAGCGGCGGCGGCGGCCACATAGACACATAGAGAACATCGCGATCCTCTGCTACAGCTGTGACAGGGAATGCTTCATCTCCGCTGGGAGTCCCCTCATCATTGAACACTGTGACAGCATGGTCACAGTGTTCAGTGACAAGGGGACTCCCCGCGGGGAATGAAGAATTCCCTGCCACAGCTGTCACAGCTGTAGCAGAGGAGCACAATGTTGTCCCTTTGCTTTCAATGGGGCCAGTGCTGCTGCTGCCCCATTGTGAGCAATGGGATGAAGGCGACAGCCGCAGGGATTTTTGGTGAAGGGTTTTAAACATAAGCCCTTCCCTGAAAATAAGACCTAGCTGCAGAAAAAAATATATATACATCACCTTAGAAGCGCTGTCATCTTCGGCGTCTTCTTCCTGGTCCCCACACTGCTCTTCTTCTGGCTGGGAATTGAAAAATCCCCGCCTCCTGAAAGCACTGCCTCTGATTGGCTAAGCGCTGTGACCAATAAAAGGCAGCACTCAGCCATTTATTGAATGACAGCTGAACGCTGCCTCTGATTGGTCACAGCTCTCAGCCAATCAGAGGCTAAGTCAACACCTGCAGCTGTCACAACCGCAGTAGGGAATACCGATCCTGTCCCATTGCTTTCAATAGGGCCGCACTATATGTGCGAATTTTAGGATCGCGTGCGAATTGCTGTCCTATTTTTTTGCAGGTGCACATTTTATTTGCATGTAAAAAACGGACATGTGACCGCTGTCATGGGGAAGCATTGGTTGTAATAGATACAAATCGCAAACACACCTAACATGCGTGGAAAAAATGCTCTTCTGACTGAGCCCTCAGGCCTCATTCACACGGGGAAGTTTTTATTTACATTGTTAATGTAGCAGGGACGGCATTTAATAATTGTTTCTCTTTTACATTTCTTCCTCCTTTATATGAATCTGTGTTAAAACTGCACTGATATTGCACTCTGTGAATGAGGCCTGAGGAATAGGTTGTTTTTTCTTAAATTTTTTTATTTTGACTTTTTTTCATTTTAACTATTGTAATTCGCTTAAGACTCGTGAGTACCCCCCCCCCCCCCACCACCACCACCAACCCTACATTTTTTATTTTCTCTTTTGCTTTGCCACTATTTTCTTTAAAGGGATATTCTGGGACTTGAACTACTAATAGCCAATCCTGCGCATCGGTCACCAATAGTTGATAATATAATATAATAATAATCTTTATTTGTATAGCGCCAACTTATTCCGCAGTTGATTGATGGGGCCCACTGCCATTGATGTCAATGGGAGTGAATCCGACGATGACAATATCCGTCCCACTGCACTAACAGTGGGCCAAAGGATCAGCTAATCGGTGGCCCCTGTCGATCAGCTAATCGGTGGCCCCTGTCGATCAGCTAATCGGTGGCCCCTGTCGATCAGCTAATCGGTGGCCCCTGTCGATCAGCTAATCGGTGGCCCCTGTCGATCAGCTAATCGGTGGCCCCTGTCGATCAGCTATGGATGACCGTCCTGATGACGTCATCAATATTAAAGGTCCCGGAAAACCCCTTCTAATTATCTGTTATTGATTGATCAATGTGATTAGTTATTGAGTGTAATGCCAGATGTCTCCGTCTTTGTGTCTCACGGCGCTCTTATTGTGTCTTCAGCGGAAACGCCTTGCTTCAAACTATTTGAGTAACCCGTTCTTATCAGGGAAAGGTAAGTAGCCGCCTGCTATATACTGTATGTCCAGTTAAATACTGTGTGCGGTTGGCACCGCCATGTTTCCAGTTATTGCTTCCTCGCAGGTTGTGTGGACGACCCCATGGCCACAGTTCATGCTATGACATGCTATGTATATATCTGCTTTATGGTCTCACCTACCCCCAGATGTAAAGCTCCCCATGGGCATTAGATTAATGTTGGCCAAACCCACAGCCTCAGGATCGGCCAACCCTGTAATGTGCCCGGGGGTTCTCAACTCTACCCCGCTGGCTGAAGAGAGAGAAGAATCAGGCAGTTGGGCTTCAACATGCCAAAACTTTTAGTTCTTGGAGAAATAAGTTGCTGTTAGAGGAGTCTGACAACGGCTTACCCCCTCTCCCCATTGAGGACACATGCCTGCTCGAACGAGTCGAGTGTGCGTTTTCATTGTCAGAGGGAAGTAATAGCTACTGGTTGAATAATCGTTCGATCGCCTCCTATCCCTCCCAACTCCATATGCATATTACTTAAAGGGGTTGTCCAGTTGTAAGCTAGTATTGGCTTATTCTCAGGATAAGTCATGAATAGTAGACAGGTGAGGGGTCCATCACGCAGAACCCCTTCTGTGCAGCTGCTCAGCAGGCCACTGTGCTCATACACTGAACTGATTGTTACAAGAAGCAGATAGCTCTATTCGCACTGCAGTGGCCAGACTTTGTATTGCCGGCAAAGTTCTCATTCGGTGATAATACTGTCTGCAATACCAAGCCTGGCCACTGCAGTGTGAATGGAGCTGTCTGCTTCCTGCAAAAATCAACTCACTGCAAACAGCTGATCGGTGGGGGTCCCTGGCAACGCGCCCCTGCAAATCTACTGCCTGTTCTGAGGAAAGCCCATTGATAGTTTACGACCAGACAACCCCTTTGGGATGACTATATGAGAGATATTCTACCACCCTTTCTAATAAACATGAGAGGTCACAGAGCAGTTCTGGGACCACTGAAAAGTTTTTACTACAGTGGCAGTCACATCGCAACTGACACTATGCCAGATACAGTGCCCCCCTAAAAGTCACTCCCATGTAATGCTGGTCATGGTACCTCCCCATACACAGAGCCAGATCAAGGTCCGAGGAGACCCTGGGCAAAACACTGGTCAGAGGCCCCCATATATTATGTTGGAGGGAAAAGACAAAGTTTAGAAAAGTCAGGCGACAAATACATTATAGAAACAATAGATGCAAAATGTGAAAAGATTACAAACAGCATCAGAATCACAACCACAATCCTTCCAAGACTGGCATGAAACGCACCAACAACAGTGCCAGGTAGTGCCCAAATGAAGCCATGATATAACTCCCAAATAGTTGTCCTTAGGGTGGCAGTGAAGTCCTCTAGATCATGGAGGCAACAGGGCATTTGCCTCTTTTGCTGTCCCTATAAAGTAGTCTTGCCTCTAGAGCACCGACTAGTATCCCCCTCAATGCTGCCCCTTTATGGAGTGGTAGCCACAAAGTATGGCCATGTCCAGAGGAGTCCATCAGCCAAAAGAGGGAGCTCCAAATGGGCCAGACAGCAGTTCCAGCCGCAGTGTAGCCCCCAAACCAAAACAGGAGCTCCAGCCAGCGGTAGTTTGATGATTTTGTGAAAGGAGTCATCTGGGAATGGTATAAAATGACTGCTGTCAGTGCAGTCAGTGGAAACCTGTCCTAGGATGGCGAAGAGGCGGAGCCGCAGGCAGTGGCGGAAGCCACCAGTGCACTTAAAAATTCACGTGCCGCCCAAAATGGAAGAGGGTAGAGCAGCAGGGGGTGGAGCCTGTTCTGAACTGTGTAGCATTAGGCCCTGTCCTTGCCCCCAGTACCCTCCCTCTCATGATCTATGTCAGCATACTGCTATGCTCCGCCCCATCCACCGCCACTTCCCTTTTGGTTTACCCATGCATTCTCCCGATTTCCACAGGCTACACTGACAGCAGCCATGTTATCCCATTTTTGGACATCCCCTGCAGCAGTTACTCACTTGTAGCCTCTTCCTGTATCTCTTGGTAGACGTTATCGGTGATGGTTGGAGTACCTTCTACAGGGAAGATGTGTGGCACCTATATGGCGCTCATCACTCCTGTCTAGTTGGCATGTTGTGACATCAGCATAGAACGATGATACAAATAAAATGTAATCCCCCTAAATGCAAAAGCTACATATTTTAAGGATATAGATGTCACCCGTGTCATGTGGTGACTAGAGGATGGCATACTCACAATGAGTAAGAGCATATCTTGCTCTGGAGGACCCAGCATGTCTATCAAGTATATGGACAGCCCATTGATTTCAATGAGAACTGTGTAATACTTCATTCCTCCTCTGGGGGTGCTACAGGAGAATTGAGCACAACTTACAGCTAACTGCTGTGGGACTACCTGTAATCAGATCATCATAAGTGAAAACTCTATTCAGGAAACAAGTCAAAACATTAACTGGCCCAACTCACCTGATGAACAGTCATGATTCTTGGACCGTGAATGGGTGAAGCAATACCTTCAGGGAGGTGTGCTCCCACTGAAATATCCATGTTCTGCTATTCTCTAAACCCTTTGAATATCTTCTATCATCCCTTCATTTGGATGACGGATCTCATAACTATTTTTCTAGCAAGCATTAAACAGTCTATTGGGTTTTATGAACTAATATCCCCGAGTTAATAGGACTGAGACTTATGATTAATGTTCCTTGAGCCGCTTCATGAGCAAATTGATTAGTTGCTAATCACAAAATAGGATATTTTTAGGTAACTCATATTACCAGTTGAATGTCATTGAAAGTCAACACCCCGTGTGATCGATACGGTGACCTTGGACCGTCTGGCACAGCATGCGGCGTCCTCATTAGTCCATAATATGCAGATAGAGCCTTTATTCTATCTACATGGGTTCAGATAGCAGACATGGAGGCCGTCCCCAGTAGGGACTGTCAAGGAGATCTGCAGAATTACAGGCTTCCTTAATGATAATTGGCTGTCCAAAGCAACAACACATTGATGAGGAGCCGTAATAATATCATCCGTCGGGGATTAAACCAAATGTTAACTATGTCCCCCCCGATGCATGTACGTGTATTCATCCACCTGTTAGATGTAACCCCCAATGTTAACTAGGGGATCAGAACTTGGTGCCCCTATATTGTTAATGGGCCTTTATGATGGCCACTGACGTTAGAACATATTTGCCAACTTTTTGAAATCTTCTACTGGGAGATTCTAGAGTTTGTCCAATTGACTTATTTGCACATCTATACCCCTCTAAATGGGGTTTTGATGCTGGAGCAGTAGCCTGACATCACGACAGTGAGCTTTATAGAGCGCTGCCTTCCGATAGGCTTCTAGGATCTCCAAGAGACTTGCCAACTCTTCTGGGAGGTGAATCCTTTTTCTTCGAGGGTCCTCCCGGAAGGTCAAAAAGAGTTGGCAAATATGCATTAAGGTACCTTTATATGGAACGATTATCACCCGAATAATCGTTGGAAACATTGAATTTGGGCAATAGTCGTGCCGTATGCACACGGCCGCTTATGGCACACGGCTGCCAACAGGCACACAGCTGCCGACTGGCACACGGCTGCCAACAGGCACACAGCCGCCGACTGGCACACGGCCGCCGACAGGCACACAGCCGCTGACTGGCACACAGCCGCCCACAGGCACACAGTCGCCGACTGGCACACAGCTGCCAACAGGCACACAGCAGCCGACTGGCACACGGCCGCCGAAGTCTCTTGGTTTTTAGCTCACCTAAAAACAAGTGACTATAAGCCTGTGTAAACAGGCAGTTGTCCATCTATCAATGACTGCCTGTTTGCAGTGAATGGAGGTGAGCAGCTAGAAGAGAAAGCACAGGGGCGATAGTCATGGGAACTTATATGCCCAACAGACCTCTCAATGACCATTGTCAGGGGGTAGGGGGTTGAATTTGGTAAATTGGCCCGTGTTCAGCCCAAGATATGCTTAGCAGCTGTTTTTCTAGACTGTAAAGGGTCAGCATGAGTGTTCTGTATGGGGACATGGGCAGTTTAAATGTTCACTTAAGTGTGGATCCCAGAAATGTTTCCTGTATCCACCGTCACCCTGCAGATATTTAATTTACACCATAGAACTTATTTGGTGCCTTTACACTCAAAAGATCAAACCCCCTCAAAGAGCGATTTACACTTCAAAGGGCGATTCTCTTGTCGTGGGACAAGTGTTATAATGTAGTCTGTTCCTTCACTAAAAGCCAAGAGATCCTTAATGCATGAAGTCATATCTGTTAAGGGTTTGTGCGATCGGCCATAAATATGGATCAGCGATGTCATAAAGCACCCACAGCCTGCCATTGGGACGGTGCCTTGTGGAAGCAGCATGTAGTACTACAAGCAGTAGTGAGGGTCTTTGGGTGGGACTTCGTCTGCCCCCATACAAGGCACACACAGAGGTCATGGCTTCCATTTTTACAGAATCCATGACAGGTCTGTCGAGATTATCTCAATTAATCCCAATGAATTCTAATAGAAGTATATATTATTCTCACCATGAAAGAGCAATGGACGTAGTTGGGTGGACATAACCCTGCACTGCCTTTAAGAGACCCTCAGGCCCTGGAGAAACAAAGATGGCCACACCAGCTTCTCTTACTGCCTGGTGCACACTGTGTATTAGTATGCATCATTAGTCTAAGACACTACACCGCTTTGATTAAAGGGGTTGTCTAGTTAAAAACTATTGAAGGTGTATCATCAGGATAGGCCACCAATAGTAAATTGTTGGGTGCCTGCCACCAGGGATGCCTTCTGATCTGCTGTTCTCTGAGCCGTTGCGCTCATGCACTGAGACAATTTCAGCAGGAAGCAGACAGCTCTGTTTCCACTGCAGAGGCCGGGCTTGGTATTGCAGGCAAAGTTCCCATTTATATCAGTCTGCAATACCAAGCCTGGCCACTACAGTTCGAATGGAGCTGTCTGCTTTCTGCAGATATTAGCTCAGTGTACAAGCTCAAAAGCCCAAAGAACAGCTCGTTGGTGAGGATCCCCTGCAGCAGACCCTCGCCAATTTACTAATGATGACTTATCCTTAGGATAGATCATCAATAGTTTACAACCGGACAACACCTTTAATAGAAACCCTCTTGTGCTGAGCATTACATGATGAGAAACGCTGCGTACCATCTATAGTAATGGGGTTATATGTGAAAATAACATAACATAAAAATGTAGGTGTTGCCCAAAGCTACCACCTAGAATCAAATTGTGACCATAACAGCCAATGACATTTCATCTGTGCCCATAGCAACCGACAACATCCCAGCTATGCTCATAGCAACTAATTAGTTTCAGGTTCCACCAGGAGCAACCAGACCCATTCAAGTTGTGTCCATAGCAACCCGTTGCATTGATGTTATATCCATCGTAACCCCTCACGTTCAAGTTATGTCCATAGTAACTAGATTTCTTTCGGCTATATCCATAGCAACCAGTCAGATTCTTTGACAGTTTGCACATTGACCAAACTGGATCATGATTGCTGAGGGCAACACCTACTTCATGAATGATCATGTCTTCTTCACCCCTTATTATGTGACCCCCATTAGGCATTGACCACCCTTCCACAAAAACATAATAGACTGCACCCTCATTAACATGTCTTCCGGCATTACTGCCGCCTGTTTGTATTGTAGAATGTCCATAGTGCATTCATAGACATTACTAATGTAGCATGTACAGTTAAGGGCTTGGTCAGACGAACGCCGCTCGCATGTGCTGAAAACACGTGAACGAGCAATGTTTCATATGCGCAGTGGATGAGACATTGTCCTTCACTGGAGCTGCTGTGCTTGGAGAAGGGTAACAGCTCCAGGAAGAGAGAGAAGGAGCCCCGCAGGGCTTTGGGATTTCTCCATAGCAGGAGGAGACGGAGCGGGACCATGGTTTAATCCCCCATAGCTCTGCTCTCTCTCCCTGCTGTGGGGAAATCCATAGTCCCATTCTGTCTACCCTGCTATGGGGATCCCCGAGGGAGATCCCCATAGCGTAGAGAAAGGGGAAGGGGCTGTAGGGATTTCCCCAGAAATTCCCCATAGCAAACCATAGAGGGGCGGGGCTAGAGATGGATCCCTCTAGTCCTGCCCCTCCTTCCTCGCTCTTGAGGAAAGCCCTGGGGAAAACCCTGCAAGCCAACCCCCTCTCTCTCCCTGCTATAGGGTATTCCCTTGGGGAGAGAAATGGAGGGAATCCCCTACTGCCCCCGCTGCTGGGGAATTTCCCAGTAGGGGGTCAGGAGGAATACCCCACAGTTTACAGCAGGGCATTTAAAAGATGCTGCCCAGAAGCACCTTTTAAATGTCCCATTGTAAAATCCTGTTAGTCCTCATGGGGATTAATGGAACCCTTGGGGAATCCACGCATCCCTGCAGGGATTAACAGGAGTTTAAAAAGTGCTACTGGGTTTCCATTAACTCCTGCTCCCATGGGAGTTAATGGAACCTCCTGCTCGGCGCGCTCCAAAGACAGTGCATGTTCCGTCCTTCTTAGGTGCACGCCGTTATGTGCCTCTAATTCCTCGAATATGAACGCTTCTATAGGAACCCATTGGTTTTTTAGACACGTTCATTTTGCGCTCGTCTGACCGATCCCTCCAGGGGTAATCCCACCATAATTAATGCTTTTGTGATATACTCATAGATACCCCTCTCCGTTAACTGCATTTATATGATGACTTCTGACCACTAACCTATTTCTGCCCTTCTTCATGTACTAGCGATTACGGATTCCTATTGGAAGGTATGTCGGCATGTACACCGCCTCTCATCATCACATTAAAAGTATTAGAAGTCCAGAATGTAACTCAATGGAAAACTCATCACATCTTCACCAAGGTCATATTCCAAGGCTCAATCTAAGGTTGACATAAGATATCTGCAGAGTGATTCCCATTTAGTTCAGTGCGTTGAGGACAGAGTTAATCATCTCTAATACCCCGGACTCCTCACAATAACGGAATCGGAGTAAAAGAGGAAGAGATGGATTTAAAGGGGTTTCCCTGGACTAAAGTACTGATAGCCTATCCTCATCGATAGCTCACTTATAGGTGTTATTCCCTTTAAGGGGACCAACCCCTTGCACCCCCACAGACAGCTATTTGAAGAGACCTCGGTGTTTGGGGGAGCGCTGCATCCTCTTCTCCGGTGTGTGATGTCATGTCCTTTGGTCACATGACCTATGTGCAGGTCAGTCCCATTCAAGCAATGGCATTGTACTGCAATACCAAGCACCACTGGTACGAAATAAACGGATCTGTGCCTGGTATATAGGGCAGAGACCGTAGAGCTCACCTGAATGCTGTGACCTCTTCAACAGCTAAATGGCGGTGGTGCCGGGACGTTGGACCTCCACCAATCTGATCAATATTTTAGTCCTAGAAAACCGTTTTAATCTCAGGCCCTAGTTCCAGATCACGACCCCAACCTTCCCAGACACACTTCCAGATCAAGTGTTTTATCACTTAATGTACAATAAAGGCCCCAACCAAAAATAGAAGGGCTCCCAGCATTCTCCAAGCCAAAATACCTTGCAGGACACAAAGATTAGTACTTACCTCCCCTTACTAAGGCTTAGGGTAGCATTTTGTGCTCTGGAGTCAGAGCCTGTCTGTCACCTAGGCTTACCACCAAGGCTTGACAAATGGAGGGTTAGCCCAGAAGGGTGAGATGTGGGTGCAGAGTAGGGTGAAGAGCCGGAGGTCTACTTACTCAACTACATAATTAAGTGTGGGGGGGGGGGGGGGGAGGGGGGTCTCATAATAGCTGCACACTCCATTTTTTTTTAAACCTGAGATCCAGATGGGGATAAAAATAAAAAAAACTCATTTCACAGGGTCATGGATTGGTGTGTGTGTGTGTGGGGGGGGGGAGGGGGGGGGGGGTTTCATTTCTTTCTTCATATTATTACTTTATTTTAGAAGTGTTGTTATGTGTAATGTAATCTGGCATTAACTCAACAACTAATGTGTTAAACCCATCAGCATTTCACATCCAAAGCACAAGAATAAACCTCATTCTCATGACTTGGATGTGAAATAATCGTATAATTAGTCCATCATTTCCCCTCGAAAGTCATCTGGGATGAAACTATGGCCACCATGACACCCCTGGCCAACTTCTCTTCTGAAGGGTCATTTATAAAAGAAAGGGGAGTCCATGACATGACAAGAATCAGAATGGGCCTCTTTCTTGGTATTGGGAGGGCCTGATGCCCCCTCTTTGCCCAAGCAGCCCTACCATCTCTCGCAGAGGGTTGGTGTGATTCGAGACCAAGTCTTTTATATTCGCCATGGTTGTTGTATCTGTAGATGGGCCTTCTATAGGATGACATCAGTTGCTCTTCTTGTCCATTCACACAATATGGGGGTCACCTTTTTGTCCTGAGCATGGGTGCTGGGTGATGTCAGATTGTTTATGGACGTTGACTGAGCCGATGACGTTACCTCTGATGTATAGACAGTGGCTGCCATGACGTTTTTGCTCATGTTATTAACTTGCAGGTGACTGTAAACATGCTCTTGTTTTCCTCCTTAGGATGAGATCATTCATGATGAACATTGCTCAGCGTGCAAACATGGTAACAATTTACAGCCGTGTGGGACTTGCCCAAGAGCTTACCATCTAGACTGCTTAGATTCACCAATGAAGATAGCACCCAAAGGAGTCTGGATGTGTCCAAAGTGCCAACAGAAGGTGAGAAGAAATCCAAATCGGTGACTATGAAATCTTTGGTTAAAACTAGTTGACTTTGTGTTGTCAGGACTATAAGATCTTATGTCTTCTTCTTCTTAAGAACTGCTCTAGACTCCATACAATGGCCCAAAAGTATCCCACAAGTATCCCTCTAGAATTTGTTGCCAAATGGCGGTTATTGACATCAGCTGACCTTCCTGAGCCAAAACACCCCATAGCGGTCACAGACCAGTACATACTTCCCTTTGGTGAAGCTTAGGGAGGCATTCTATGCTCTGGGTTTTGCCTGGGTGCCTCTTGTGCTTTTTGACAACCAGGTTTCTCCTTAAGAAAGAGGAGCCAAGTATTGCAGAGGGTTAATGAACCTGAGGGTCACCCAACCTAGAATGTTAGAGAGTCACAGGGGTTTGGTAATAAAACAAGTGTTTGGGGCCAACTTGAGTTCCATTGGTATACCAGCTGAGTTTCTTCTGTCCTGGGCAGAACTTGCCATCAGGTAGCCTCTTGGGCCTTTTGATGGACCTTCACTGTTGTGTAACTACTCCACTGCTTGTTTTAAAGGGAACCTAACATCACCTTTGAGCTCCATAAACTATGTTATGCATAGAGATTAATGGCAGCGCACATGCATAGAGCCATCTGAAAAGAGTCAAGCTATGTGCGTGCCAACTTCGCGGGCACACAGCACAGGAACGGGGCACCTGTTGAGTATGAGACACGGCTCCCTCAGATCCCCATTCCCTCATCTTTGAGCGCCATAATGTAGTTCATGCGGATCAAACATGATACGAGGTTCCTTTAAGCCACTATAGTTTCTTAACTTTGGGGTCAGAATTTTCACTATTCTTTATTTTTGACTATTTTTTAGTTCACTTCTTTTAATCCCCACATTAAATCCTCTAACCTGAACCCCATAACTTGTTGGTGTTTCTCTTATTATCTTCTAGGTCTTAAAGAAGGAAACAGTGCCATGGAGCGGGGCGCTCGCCATCGTTCAGTCTTACGTGACACATAAATCTGGTGGGGACCTTACTGTTATAACATCTTACTTCTTGTATGGAATGCAGTAGTGTCCAACTTCTGGCGCTGGGTGTTGCAGAACTAAATACCCCAGCATTCCTTGACAGCTTCCAGGCATGCTGGGACTTGTAGATTAGTAAGAGTGCCAGAGGTCTGAAACCACTGATCTATGGCTAGTGTGGTTACCACTGTCCTAAGGGAGCAGACCATACTCATACCCCATAGAGTCACCATATATTTACCATAGAGTCACCATAGAGTCACCATACTCATACCCCATAGAGTCACCATAGAGTCACCATACTCATACCCCATAGAGTCACCATAGAGTCACCATACTCATACCCCATAGAGTCACCATAGAGTCACCATACTCATACCCCATAGAGTCACCATAGAGTCACCATACTCATACCCCATAGAGTCACCATAGAGTCACCATAGAGTCACCATACTCATACCCCATAGAGTCACCATAGAGTCACCATACTCATACCCCATAGAGTCACCATAGAGTCACCATAGAGTCACCATACTCATACCCCATAGAGTCACCATACTCATACCCCATAGAGTCACCATAGAGTCACCTATTTGATGCCCTACTGACTTTCTTTTCTTGTTTCGCAGTGAAAGAGGAAGAAAAGAGGAAATTATTGAAGAAAGGCAATGAATTAAAACATGAACAGAGACAGCTGGAAGATCAAGAAAGATTCCTGAACAACGCTATAAAGGTCGGGACTCCTTATATTCATCTGTAGAAGCATCGCCTGTTGGGATCAACCCATGTTTTAGTTAAAGTGGCCCTCCAGTTTTGGGAAATACTTCTGTCCCCTGACTGGAGGGATAGAATTATATTACCTGCAGTTCCACTTTTCTGCTGTCCCTCTGACCCACCAGTTCTGGCCACCACATTCCCAGATGGCCACCACAATTTCCTAGCTACCTATTGCACACTGTGCACTGCTCTCTGATTGGCCAGCAATGATCACATGATCAGCCGTGGTCCATCAGGCATAGTTCATTGCTAGCCTAAAACTACCAATGCGTTGTGGGGGATTAGGTAGTCTGAAGATTGAATGGACTATCCTAAATGTCTGAAAATGAAATCCCGAACTGGTGGGTGAGGACTAGCAGAGAAGAACAGCTGCAGCTGATAGACTGTCTGCTCCCTCCGGACAGAATTTTGTCCTGAAACAGCAGGGTCGCTTTAATGACTAGTTTAATGTATTATGCATTAGTAAAGAAAGTTTAGGTTTCTGATTTGGACTGTCAGTCTGCTAAAATATCTCTATCTGGAGGATCCGGCACATCTGTGTTTTACATAAATAACCCATTGATGTCAATGGGTATTATGTAATACTTCATTTGTCCTGTGGTGGCGCTGCAGGCAAATGGAACATTAGTTGATAGGTTTCAGCTGATCACTAGAGTTATTTGTTAATTTAGTGTTTGTTACAGTGTGGTCAGGGGTGTCTCCATAGTAATGGTGCCCTAGTAGTAGTAGTACCACCAATAGTAATAGTAATCCCAGTAGTGATTCCAGTAGTAATAGTGTCCCTAGTGGTAATAGTGATCTCCACAGTAACCCCAGTAGCAGTAGTGCCCGGCAGCAACCCAACAAGCAATTCACTCACGCAACATGCAGCTCCATTCCACCGGTGATTGCTGTGACCCCTGACCTCTCTCCCTGTACACCTGCACTGTGTACAGGCCGGTGTCTGAGTGCTGAAACCCAGACACCGGGGGGAGAAATCACAAAATCCATTGCTTGCCAGGGTTATTGCTCAGCCAGCAATTATTTTTTACTGACCATTAGGTAAAGGTGAAGTCCCCTGGAGTCATGACATTCGCCCCGTTTTCGCTGCCATTGCCTTCCCAAGTTATCTTTTATCTCAGCTGGGTACTCATTTTACCAACATCGGAAGGATGGGAGGCTGAGTCAACCTTGAGCCACTTACCAAGTGTGAAGTGAACCTACAACCTTCAGGTTGTGAGCGAGAGCTTAGAACTGCACTTCTGCTGCCCTAACACTGTGCGCCACACAGGGCTTGGTAATGAATAATTCCCATCTGGGTGGAAACCCGCCGCCTCTCCGAGGTCCTGCAGACCGCCGCCTGAGGCAGTAGTCTCAGGTTGCCTCATGGTAGGGGCGCCCTGAATTTGGACTATGTCATCCTATGGACATGTTACTTGGGGCCATAAACCTTTTTTATTAGTTTTTTGATAATTATCACTGGTTAATTTAGGCTAAAAGAAATAAAAAATCTATAAAAAATGTCACTGCTGAAGTAAGTGACGCTCTGAGAGGTAGATTTGGCCTGTTGTATGACCGTGCCCGCTGGTATGGGGTACTATTTACTAGAACAAGGCCTACAGGGGACGTTCTCTCCGTCCGCGGTTGTGTGTTATCCATTCATGCAAAGCGACAGATTTCAATATAACCGTCATACTTTATTCTTTCCCTATGTGACAGAAATGCTTAGAGCTAAAGAATAGCTTGCTGGCCCAGCAGAGAGGAACTCAGTCATCTTTGGAACGTCTCAAAACTCTCATTAGACTGATTCAGAACGAACAGATGCTTCAGGTTACCATGACGACCACCGCCACCGCTTCATTGCTGACGGTCCCCTGGATCAAACCTTCATCTGCCACCCCTACAATTCACAAAGGCCTGCAGCAGTCTCAGAGCAACAATTGACACGGGCAGATGGAACAATAACTTTAAGCAAATTTTGCCAAGAAGGAGGAAGAAAGAACATTCTGTCTTTTTTTTATTTTTTTTCTCTTTTTTCTAATCTACACAAGTGGCATTGACGTACGAAAAAAATATGGCGGCAGTAGTACTGCGTCACGTGTGACACCCTCAGCGCTTATACGTTTTTTTCACTTCATTTTTTACTTTGGCCTTAAAAAAAAAAAAAAAACATTGGAAAACTGAAATAAAAATTGCAAAAAAAAAAAAATAATTATAAAAAACTTGGAGAAAGGGCCAAATTAAGCGAGGAGCCCAGAGACGGGGCCGTCGGATTCTGCTTTAACATTCACCTTTCATTCATTCGTCTAGAGGATGGAATTATTGTGGAGTTCGTAGAAAAAACGATTCATAACTTTATTTTGGGAGATGGGAAGAAAAAAATGGAAGAAAATGTTTTTTTTCTATTATTTTTGGACTAATTTTTAGCCCTTTCAAGTCAAAATCTGCCGCATGACTTCAGGTTTATTTTTTCACTGGGGCTGTTGACAAGGGTTATGTTAGTGAATACTCAGAGCCTTCGGACAAATGCTGAATTTTTTGATTTTTCTGTTATTTTTCAGTTTTTTTTCAGTTTTTTTCAGTTTTTTCCCCCCAGTATTACACATTCGGGGTCCGCAGCTATATTTAAAGACAGATGTATAAAGGTAGCCTCTCTAGTGGACATTGGAGTATTTCATGCTAACGCTTGTGTATACGCTGAACTATGTAACACGGTACGGCCGTGCGGCGCCTCCCGTCCTTCTTTGCAGGTTTTTGTTCGTTTCGATGTTTTTTCTCATTGAGCTTTTTTTCTGACGACGCGGGTCGCTGTGATTTACACTTTGGTAAACAAAACAAACTAACTTTTTTTTATTCTAAGTATTTTTTGCCTTTTTTTTATTTCGCCAGTACAGACAATATGCCAAAAAACTTAACCTTTTTGTACTGCATTTTTATTGTAAAATATGTGAAAGGAACAATATGCGTTTTATTTTATGCCTGCAGAAGTATCTGCTCTATGGTACAGGAAAAAAACTGCCTCAAGTGGAGTTTCTCATATCTGATAGATCATGTTTTTTTTAAATTATGATGTTTTTTTGTTTTTTTCTTCTATTTAGTCTATAGATGGGAGACGGGATCGGAGGAGACGTGTATTATTGTTTAAAACTCCTAAAAAAGATAAAATACGATTAATTCATCTATTTCTATCATTAGCCGGCCCTCCAGGTCAGCTTAGCCTAAAAGGAAGACTGTCACCCTTTACACCCCCGCCCCTCCCCACTCCATCTAGAAATCCTGTCTATAGATGGGATGAATAAAGAACATTCTGTGCATACTTATTGCTTTATTTTCAGCAGCTCCATGCCACCAAAATCAGCTTTTTTCCCCCCTTCTAGTGCCACACGGTAATTAGGACTTTCCGATGGGTAGTTTAGTCCTTGACACTAATTCAGCTTCCTTCCCCTCCTTGTGCAGTAACCCTGCCCGCTGTTAAAAGGGTCGTCTACTTGTAGACCATTGATAACCTATCCTCAGGTTAGGCCATCAATAGTAAATTGATCAGATGATTGCCAGGTTGGCATGCTCATGCACTGAGCTGATTTCTGCAGGAAGTAGACAGCAACGTTCCCATTGCAGTGGCCAGACTTGATATTACACATAAAGTTCCCATTCACTCCAATGGGATCTTTGCTTGCAATATCAAGCCGGGCCACTGCAGTGAGAACGGAGCTATGTGTTCCATGTAGAAATCAGCTCAGTGCACAAGTGCATTGGGCTACTGAACAGCTGATTGGCGGGCTTCCCAAGCAGCAGACCCCCTCTGATTGACTATTGATGGCCCATTCTACAGATCGCCCATTGATGTTTTACAACTTGACAACCCTTTTAATTGATTATCATCTTCAGAGACGTAGTGCATTCTTGACACTGCGCATGCGCCTCAGTTCTAGGACATGCGCATGTGCAGTCCCACAATGGCAGCAGGTAAGTCATAAAGCTTCTCCAGAAGTGCGATGCTGGAGGCGTCAATTACCAATAGGTGGGATTTTTATGAAAAGAGAGGGAAAAAGCCAAACCAGTGCCGAGGACTGAACCATCTATTGGACAGTAGAGTCCTAATTAACACACCAAGTGATGTGAAAGATGCTGACTTCGGGGTTATGGAGCTCAGAATAAAAGCAAAGGTATGGATAAGAAGTTCTTCATTCCTTAACTCTGGATAGGATTCATAGAGGGGGTGAAACGGGTGACGGAGTTCCTTTAAAAAGGGTGGTCCGGTACTAAAAAACATGTCTGCTCTTTTCCAAAACAGCGCCACATCTTTAAACAGGCTGTAAGTGGTAATGCAACGCCATTCACTTCAATGGAGCTGAGCTACAGTACCACACACAACCTGTGGACAGATGTGGCGCTGTTTCAGAAAGCAATCAGCCATGTTTTTCTGAAGCTGGATACTTTTAGTATCTGTGGACTATATTTGGCGTTTCAGTATTATTGGAGCATAGACTATGTGTCGCTCCCTACTCTAATGTAAGTAAGTCAGCTCAATCCAGTATTCCCAATAATCCTATCATAAGATGGGGAGCCTATAGACAAAACTAACTGCCCCTTAATTTATTCTACATAGAGTCCAATCCCCAAATACCTTCTCTTCCGAGCGTTATTTAGGGGAAGGGACTTGATATGGCCAGCGCATGTTGCTGGAGATACCTTGTATCCCAGGTTGACTGCGCCTGTACCGCATAGAGGAAGGCGCATGCGCATGAGGCATTAAGCATGATGAACAGATGAAGGTATGTAACTGTGCATGTGCCGAGTCCCGAAGTGTGGCACTGGCATAGTCTGTCTGAAGCGCATGGCATCTCAACCTCCATGAGCTGGAGGCATCAATCAACATCATGGATGGGTGTGTTTGAGCTCTGACCATAAGAAGATACTTCTGGCTTGGCCTCTAGGAAGCAGAAATAAAGGTAGAGTTAGTTTCATCCGTGAATCCTAGACTTCATCATAAGATTACTTGGGAATGCTAGGTTAAGATGACAGATGTCCTTTATAGGAAGTCAGCCAATAAACCGATGCCAACAATGCAGGGGCGATACTGTCCTATGCAGCTTGTACTGCCTCTTTTCCTGGAAGGGCAGCCATCCGGGAGTCCAATTGGTGGGCGTGCAACTTGTTCTGGTCCAAGCTGTCTGCCACTTGGTCCTCCTTATCCCTTCCCCTTGTCTAATGATTGACATCTACATGTTCATTCATCGATAAGGGCAGGGACTGAGCGAGTGGCCGACAGCCGGGACCAGGAGGATCTGCAAGACAGTCAACTGAATGGATTGCCGCTGATTTAAGCGGAGTGTGAACCTGTGAAACTTTATAGTTTCCAAACAGTTGCACTTGCAGGAGAAGTGACGGTGCACAGGACCATATCACCAACGGAGCGCTGGCATTGGTTTATCGGCTGATTTTCTGTGATAGACTTCCTTTAAGACAGAATATTATACAGTACAGGCTGAGGCAAAAGTCTGGACACCATATTCGCATCTGTGCTCAATGAGAACACTGAGTTCCCACGTCACTTTCGACAGAATGGTGCACCCCTTCACTTTGCTGTGGCTCTATGCAGATGAGTAGATGTGTAAATGCCTGGTCACTTGGGTGTTGAGGTTTGGTAGAATGGACGCCAAGGTTGCCAGACTTAATGTCTTTTCACTTTTATCCCTGTGCCCATTCAAAGTCCCTTATGTATGCAGAAAAAATACACAATATAGTTAACTTGAAACTGTGAATCCTACAGGCTGTGAAGAAATATCACTTGCAGTTCTATAGCTGGATTACACATTTTACCAAGCAAACGTGGACACTTCAAACATGACATGTAAAGCATTACTTGTTTAGGAGGTGTTAGGTGAGGGCAAAGATGGGGCAAAACTGACCCTTCCAGTGTGTTTTTGAGTAAACTCAAGCCAAGATTGATATATCACATGACCCCCTTCCCATTTCCAAAAACCCGGGCTGAATTCAATATGGCGGAGTTCAAAATGGCTGCCAACAACATTTCCTCCACCAGAAAACGCAACCTCCCTCCTAGGTGTTACTTTCACACAATGGAGGTCCATTTTCTCAGTATTACCCCACATAAACGTGCGTGTTCAGACTTTTGCCTTACCCTGTTTATTGGAATAATTTACAAGATCCAAAACACATCAGCACCTTTAAAAAAATATATAGAAATTAATTGTATTTTACTACAATTTTACCATTTACTTTTATTTTTTTATATCCCAGCTGCGGGAGCTTTACCTGAAGAGCTGGCTGTTACTTATCAGTGTTACTAAAGTTTTTCTTCTTTTTTCTGAAGTAGTCCTAATGGGGTCTGTGCGTTTGCACTCGGGTTCCTCGCTCCTTCTCACATACTAGAGTTCTTTTTATACCGGACTTTGAGATACATGCTTCGGACATTACAGGCTGCTTATGTCATATCACACGAATCTCATATTGAGAGAATATTTGCATTATGAAGACTCCATGAACCAGGCAGCTCGGCTGTACATCCGCATCTCACACGGTTGGGAATGTCGTACACATTGAACAAAGGGGGTTGATGGCCGATGAATAGTCCCTTACCACCATTCTCACAACTCCGGGAGAAACTGTGCAGTACTATACAGATCTATTTTAATACACGTAACCATGGGTGACCAAGATTTTATATTCTTTTACTGATGAACAAAAACAAACTTGACTTAAAAAAAAAAAGTAAAAAAAAAAAAGATCACAGTTGCTCTACATTGGTTGTTTTACGCCAATCTACGCATTCAGATACGGCTTGCAATGTAGTTTTTTAGGTTTAAAGGGTTTTTTAAGTTATTTTATTCTTGAATAAAAATTTACAACGTGCAGATAGAAAAAAAAATAAACTGTGAGCGGATGGATGGAGAAATGTATTGGACTGTTAAAAGTAGGAGTATTTATTTTCGCTTTAATTTAAAGGGACAGTCCATTTAGTGTGCATAGAAAAAAAAGTGTTTGTCCTAAATATTCCAATGTAGTTTTACTTCTCTATGATGCATTAAAACTTGATTGACAATTTAATGGTGTGTGTGTATAAATAATAGAATGAAATGGTAACATTGTATACAATGGTGCATTTATAAAGTTGCGGGAGCGTTCTGTATATTTTCCTTATGCGCCATAAGATAGAATCCAGTGCTGTACAAAGGCATCATAGGGTGGTACAAGGGCTGACTGCAGCTCTGTACAGTTTTACTCCTAGTCCATTAATTCAATTGGGAACTGTGTAATGCTTCATTTGCCCTCTGGAGGCACTGCAGAGAAATCGAAGACTTGCTGCCGCATTCACCCACTGGTTGCTGATGATCACTTCCAATAATCAGCTTCTTGTCAGGGAAGATTTCAAGCACAAATGGATTGTCCAAAATGGACAACTGCTGTAAAGGTCTTGGCCAAGTTTAAAATGTATTTGCTGCCTACAGGATACGGGTTGAAGGGGTTTTCCAGGCAAATCCTATTGATGACCTATCCAATAATAGTTGATCACTGGGGACCCACCAATTGGAATCCCCAGTAATCAGCTGATGATCTAGCTGGCGATTAGTATAGTGTGGTCGTCTGTTGTCATCAGGATCGGTGGCAGAAGCATCATAGGAAGCTTCACTCCTATTGAAATTAATGGGAGCGCTGCCTCCTATTACACTTCTGTGTTTGACCCCGGGAGTGAAGCCCTCTATGATGCTTTCGCTTCTAACCTTGATGACGACAATTGACCCCACTGGACTGAAAGCCAACCATTCTATCAGCTGATTGACAGGGATCCCAAGCGATGGGTCTCTGGCAATGAACTATTGATTACCTATTCTGAGGACAAGTCTTCAATAGGATTTGCCTGAAAAACTCCATTAAGTATTTGATTGCCAGCTCCCATGCTAACTGCAGTATGAGAATGGGGGCCCCATCTTCCCCTGTCTCAATGCAATGGAGGTCATGCATATTTGCTGCTGCTCCACTCATAACTATGGAACTACTGGAGGTAGTCCATCAGTGTACTCCTATCTCCGGTAGCCCTATAGAAATGAATCAACTGGCATGGCTCCTTCATTCAACTTTCCAGGACACAGGAACCTATTCCCACGATGGGTGCGGGTACTAGTGGTTGGATCCCAGCAATAAAATACTTTTCCCCTTATCCTGTGGATGGAGATAATTTTTCAACTTGTTACAACGTCTTTAGGTTAACACTTGTAGTATCAATCATTCCTGATGGCATCACTTTGTAGAATGAAGTGCAGAACAATTTGCATACTTAGGGCGATATCTAGGGATGGGACTGGTGGGGAACATGCCCGGATGTTAGGTGTTGGGGAAGAGGGAGCATCAACCACTAATGCTGCCTAGACGTGGGTAATGAACTACTGTGCTGTGCCCAAGGTGAGGTAAGCCTACTTCTGACTCATTTTTGCAGATCTAAAGGCACCCGATGCTAATGAGACCGACATTTCTTGTTGGTAACAGCGGGCTGTGGTGGTATAGGACTAGAACATACTCATGATGATCAATTGGAAAGTGGTGGGAGAAGGTATGTATGTACCGAAAGGGGGGTTCAAATCTCTTATTACTATGGACTCTGTCAACAGTGAAAAGCACCAAAGACATTAGGGAAAAGTTGTCTGAACCCTCAAATTATTGTATGGGGGCCGACCAACTCTCCTTTGACAGATGATGTTGAGGAAAAGAAAGATTTAGCAAGTTGAATGTCAATGCCAATCCTTTTATTCTTCCTGGAGATAAGACGTCACCAAAGGTGGACAACCGCAACGTTCTCCACTCTCCCCATTGAATTAACGTGATCGTTCATCTGGTTCTCCCTCGTTCATGAGTATAGGGGAGTCAAAAGAAGTAGCTGTCGAACAAGCATTCGGTCAACAGCTGGTGAAGGTGTAAGGATGCCTTGAGAGTCCATATTGCACCACTAAGTTGTATGATGTATTTCAGTCAGAGCCGTAGGTATAGGGGGTAGAAAAGGATTAGTTGAACTTGGACTTTGATGTCTGAGGATCCCTAAAGGCCCCTCTGGGACATCAGGATGCACCACAGGTCTGGGCCCTGTTGAAAATGTTGTATTGGGGCCAAGAAGCTTCTAGTTACATCCCAGGCCTCGGAGATATCACTAGTAACTAGTTCAGTGGTTCTTTACCTGTTTAGCATATGGGAACCCATGGAAACCATCTTTCCATGCTGAGGAACCTCCCCTATCCTGGTTGGTAATGAAATACCTAAATGGTCCATGTTATGCCCACCATATCCGGTTGTAGTAAAACCATAACCAAGTGAAAGACTGTATCACTGCCATCGACAGCATTAAAGAAAAATATCAAATATTGAAAAAAGTTGAGACAAAGCGGCTCCTGACAATAGGATTTAGCCGCACTTTGATCACAGCTACCAGCCGAGCGCACATGTGAGTTTTAGTTCCCTTTTGGCAAGAGTAGCGTTTCGGGGGAGACATTGACTTCCCCATAGAAGCTGTGGCAGCATTTTCCTCACTTTGTTTTTGCTGGACCAGCAGAGACCAAAGAAAAAAACCCCTGACAGCTGTGAGCGAGTCGATGCCGGCCGCCGCCGCCGTGTATTCATTAAAATAATCTCTATAAAACTGGAGTCGTTTTTAATGAAAATCAAAAAAGATTTGTAACGTTAACCTAAAAAACTCGGCACTCGGCTAACAGACAGCAGCCAATTACACGGCCCAGCGGGGGGCCTCAATAATTAATGTGGATCCAAGAAGATGTAGACTTACGCTGGGCTTTAATCTCTCCAAATATTTCCCGTTTTTTTCCTGCGCTCAGGAGGGGTCACTTTCTTTTTGACAGTCTCGGATCTAACATTCTGCTTACAGCGAGGAGCTCCGCATTAGTAATAACAAAGCCTTATGATGGGAGCCGTCCGTCTCCAGGATAACATTTTTGTAGATGCTGTTTTTATTGTTTTTGACCCCCGGTGAACTTTTTAGCATTGTTTTGGGAGGAGGTTTTAATAACAAAAAATTCCCAAATGCTTTCAGTGTGGAGTCAATTTTTTTTTTCCGAAACCCACAATCACCTCATTGGGATTCGTTCTGAAAATTGAATTTCAAAAGGGCCAATTTTCTGCCCTGTTTATCATCTAATTTCCAGGCTTTGCTGGCAGCCTGTCGTATAATTTTTCGGCTAGGGCATGTTCTGTGTGATGCCAGATGAAAGAGTGGCGTGTGGCACCGGACGGGATTGTCATTCTATCAGGCCATGAAACTTACTTTATGCCTGCTTAAGGAAATGACGGGTTTGTATTGCTTCACATTACAGTATATAAGCTTATCTCCCAGGAGTCCCGGTTTTTGTATGATTGTCCTGAATATGAGTCTTCAAATAGGATTTACACTTTTCGGGGCGTTTCTGGGCTCAAAGAAGGGGTTGTCTGCCTTCTTTTTTACTGATGACCTAACTAGTGGATAGGTCATCTGTAATTGATGGATAGGAGCAGGGGCGTAACTAAAGGCTCTGGGGCCCTGATGCAAAAGGTGAGCTGCCCCCCCCCCCTCTATCTGTATCTGTACCCGTACCCACACCTAAACCATGCTGCACAGAGACATAACTTGAAGCTTCTGGGCCCCAATGCATAACCTGTAACAGGGCCCCCAACTATAATGTTTTATTCATAGTACTGGGCTCCCTATATGGAGAAGAGAGGCCTTATGGGCCCCCTAAGGCTCCTGGGCCCGGGTGCAACCGCATCCCCTGCACCCTCTGTAGTTATGCCCCTGGATGGGAGTCTACAGCTTGGGACTCACACCCATTATCTGATCATTCGGCATGCTGCAACGGATGTTGTCATCGGCGGACAGGGGTGGAAGTGTATGCACCGATCTTACTCCCATTGAAGTCAATGGGAGAGCCATATTGCTACAACACTTCCTGCTCCTTTCCTCTTAAGGACTTGATGTCCCGACCAACAGAGAAGCAGGAAGTGGAGTAGCAAAGCATTTCTCCCATTGATTTCCATCGGAGTGAAACTGACGCATGCACTTCCTGTGTTGACAACTAATGACAATGTCCGGTCTACTGCACTGACAGCGGCTGGACTATCGGCTGATGAACAGGGACCCTGAGTGGCAGACCCTGTCTAACATCTACTTATGGCCCATCCAAAAGGATAGTTCGTCATCAAAAAAGAGGGAAGACAACCCCTTTAAAGCCATGATATGAAACCTGATGATCAGGCAAGAACATTCCTAGGAACAGTCATTTGCTCAATCATCTTGCCATGTGAAGGTGCTTCCAATCACCCAATGAACAAGCAAATGCTCGTTTGTCAATGATCACATGTTTCATGCTGCACAAAAAATAATTGTTGTCAACGCATATCTCCCTGTGTACACGACGTACTGATGACAACAATGAAGACTACAGGGAATGAACAATCAGGTGAATGATGATTCCACCCCAATAGACTCTGAATCCACTTGTCTAAAAACCCAGTAAACAAGCATAGAACCAGAGAATCCTAGACTGGTAGAGTTGGAAGGGACCTCCGGGGTCATCAGGTCCGACCCCCTGCTCAGTGCAGGATCACTAAATCATCCCAGACAGATGTCTGTCCGGCTTCTGAAGACTTCCATTGAAGGAGAACTCCCCACCTCCTGTGGCAACCTGTTCCACTCATTGATCCCCTCACTGTCTAATATCTAATCTGTGTCTCCTCCCTTTCAGTTTCATCCCATTGCTTCTAGTCTTTCCTTGTGCAGATGAGAATAGGGCTGATCCCTCTGCACTGTGACGGCCCTTCAGATATTTGTAGGCAGCTATTAAGTCTCCTCTCAACCTTCTCTTCTGCTAAACATTCCCAGATCCTTTACCCGTTCCTCATAGGACATGATTTGCAGACCGCTCACCATCTTGGTAACTCTTCTCTGAACTTGCTCCAGTTTGTCTATGTCTTATATAAAGTGGGGTGCCCAGAACTGGACCCAGTATTCCAGATGAGGTCTGACTAAGGAAGAGTAGAGGGGGATAATGACCTCATGTGATCTAGACTCTATGCTTCTCTTAAAGGGGTTGTCTGGGCATAGCAAGTGTATGTATGTACTTCTGTTTGGCCATTACAATGCACTTAGTAATATACAATGTACATTGTAAATGAGCCAAACAGAAGATACAGTATATACTTACCAAGAAGAGTGCCCCCCCCCCCCCCATGCTTACCATTCCGTTGTCCCTGGTTACGACAAATTTCTTTCTTCTGTCTTCTTGTCGGGACGTGACGGCGCTTCAGTGTCCTCACACATGCGCAGTAGGACCTGCCGGTTCGGGAACACATATTAACTTTTTCCACAACACTTCTGTCCGATTCAGCATTTCCAGCAACCTGATTGGTTGTTTGGTGAATCAGCCAACCCAAACAACCAATCAGGTTGCTGGAGTTGCTGAATAGGGTAGAAGTGTTGTGGAAAAAGTTAATCTGCCTCGGGACGCTGCAGGTAGGGGAGGAGTGACGGAGTGTCTACTGGTACTCAGCGGAGGGTGAGTGTTACTTCTTTGGGGGTGTTATGATATTCCACTTGCCGGGGGAATGTGGGTTTGTGCTTTCACATTACACCAGCAGGGGTGGAGGATTGGGTGGGTTGTTGCTGTCACATTATAGTAGCCGGGGTGGGTGGGGGCAGGGGTTGCTGTCACAGTACACCGGGGGGGGGGGGGGGGTGCTGTCACATTATAGTACTGGGGGGGGGGGGCTGTCACATTACACCAGTGGGGGGTTGAGGTGGGGGGTTGGGGGGGGGCAGGGAAGAAGGGGATGCTGTCACATTATACTAGAGCGGGGGGTGCTGTAACATTACACAAGCGGAGGGGGCTGTCACATTACATCAGTGGTGGGGGGGATTTGTTGTCTCCTCTCAGTGTAAACCGGCCTGTGCAGGAAGGGGAGGAGGTGAGCTGTGACTATTCTGAATGGTAGCTGTTGTGTTATCTGTATATAGGCATCTCCTCTCAATGTAATCCTGTCTGTGCAGGGAGGGGAGGAGGTGAGCTGTGACTATTGTAAATAGTGGATCCTGTGTTCACCTCATCCCCTCCCTGCACAGGCCGGATTACACTGAGAGGAGACAACTCTATATATATATAACACAGGATCCAACATTCAGTATAGTCACAGCTCACAGTCACAGCTCACCTCCTCCTCTCCCTGCACAGGCCGGATTACACTGAGAGGAGACAACTCTCATACGAGAGTTGTCACGGGGAAGGGGGGCTGTCTGTGTTACTTGTGGTGTGGGCAGGGGGGCACCTGTCATGCAGGTAGCCTTGTTTTACAGTGGGGGCGGGGGCTGCAGGAGAGTTCTCTCTTCGCTCTCCCCCGCCCCTCTCCATTCACTTTACACAGTACTGCTGTTTACTGTCATGGTAGGATTTTATCCTGAACCATGAGTGTATAACACAGTCTCTGCTGGCCCCGCCCCCTCTAAGTACAGTGTATAGCAGGAGAACATGCTGTACTGTAGAGGGGGTGGGGCCTAGGTGGGGAGGACTGTAGATCAACTCAATAGAGGTGGGCGTGTCATGGGCGGGGCTAGGACGGGAGCTGAGCGAGGCCAGGAAATCCTGCTTTTTCATGCCTCTTGCTGCCAATCAGGTTGTGAATCGAGCAGAAGTATTGTGGAATATAGATATATGCCATCGGGAGCGTGCAGACAGAGGAGGGAGAGCGCAGGGCATTGTGGGAAGGCAGCACAGAGGCGCCATCTTTAAAAGCTGCATTGAACATGAGATTACAAAGTAAGAAACTGACATTCCAGCTGATCTGCCTGCGGTCTGACCCCTATATGCTGTGTGTTACCATGGTTACTGAAATGGAAGCAGCATTTTTATAAAAAGAAAATTACCCTGTGTGGCCGGACAACCCCTTTAATACATCCCAGAATTGTGTTTGCCTTTTTGGCTGCTGCATCACCTTGTTGACTCATGTTCAGTCTATGCTCTATTAGTATACCCAAGTCTTTTTCACATGTGCTGCTGCTTAGCCCAATTCCTCCCGTTCTGTATGTGCTTTCTTCATTTTTCTTGCCCAGATGTAGGACTTTGCATTTCTCCTTGTTGAATACGATTCTGTTAGTCGCCGCCCACTGTACAAGCTTTTCTAGATCTTTGTGAATCCTCTCTCCCTCTCTTCCCTAGTGTTAGCTATCCCTCCTAGCTTTGTGTCATCGGCAAAGTTGATCAGTTTCCCATCAATTCCCTCCTGCAGATCATGTATAACAATGTTGACCCACACTGGGCCTAGGACAGAGCCTTGTGGTTCCCCACTTGATACATTCTTCCACTTGGATGTGCAGCCATTTATGACCGCTCTCTGAGTACGATCACTCAGCCAGTTGTGAATCCACCTAACAGTTGCCTTGGCAATCCCAGATTTGGTCATTTTCTCAATAAGTCTGGTATGAGATACTTTGTCAAATGCTTTACTAAACTCAAGATAAACTATATCTACCGCATTTCCCTGTTTAATCCAGTCAAAGACACTGTCATAGAAGGAAATTAGATTCGTCTGGCATGACTTGTTTGTTACAAACCCATGCTGGCTCTGGTTAATTACTCCATTTTCATCCAAGTACTTGCATACATGCTGTATTATAATTTGTTCAAAGATCTTTCCCGGTATAGAAGTCAGGCTCACAGGCCTGTAGTTTCCGGGATCCACCTTCTTCCCTTTTTTGAAGATAGGGACAACAATTGCCCTTTTCCAATCTTCTGGGACTTCTCCTGTTCTCCAAGAATTTCCACAGATTATGGCGAGTGGTTCAGCAATGACCTCCGCTGCTGCCTTTAGTATCCTAGGATGTAATTCATCTGGACCTTGAGACTTGGATTCATGTAAGTTAGCTAAGTGTTCCCTCACCATCTCTCTGCTTACAGATAGCCTGCATTCTTTTATTCCCCCAATAGCACAGGGAAGATCAACTGATGTTACATCTACTTTCTGAGAGAAAACAGATACAAACTAGGAGTTTAAAAGTTCGGGCTTCTCAACATCATTCTTAACCAATTCACCATTTTCATCCTGTAAGCATCCTATAGCATCGATTTTGTCGATCATTACTCATCATCTGCAGCAAATTGCATAGTGTAAATTGTCCATCAGGGTAGGCCGCCAATGTGTGATCGGTGGATGTCAGATTCCTGAACTCCCACATGAGGCTGAGCCTGGTACTGCAGCCCAGCCCCATTCAAGTAAATGTATGAAGTACCATGACCCGTTGTTCTTCTGATTGGTGATGTCCCAGGGTTCAGCCCCCTTTAATCAGACATTATTAGCTTATCCTAAGGAAGCGTAAAGATGTCCTGAATTTCCTTTCTGAAATATTGGGATTTCTGGTATTGCATTGTACAAAATTTGCTGCTACTTTTAGCAGCCGACATATGCCAATGCCCTTAAAGCGGTTTTCCGGGCATTTACTATTGATGACCTATCATCAGGATAGGTTATGAATAGTTGATTGGCAGAGATACACCACTCATGATCCTCTCGATCAGCTGATTTTCTGGCTCGCTGCTAGTACAGTGGGGCCAGACATTGTCATCAGGGTCAGAGCCTGAAGTGTAATATAAAGGTTTCTGTCCCATTGAAATCAATGGGATGTCTTGAATTACATTTTTGACTCTGTCCCCGATGTGAAGTTGGGAGTGTGATAGAAGGCATGGCTCTCATTGATTTCAGAGAACATTATTGCCCCTGCCCTTCGGCCTGATGATCGAGTAAGGAAATGAACCAGGCATAAGAGCCTTAAGTGTATAGAGACTGTTATGGACATATCTACGTTTTTTAAGTCCAGCATTCACCGCAGGCCCTATTAAAGGGGTTGCCCAATTTTACAAAGCATTGGACTGTACAAAAAATACTACCTGTCCACTGACCTGCTGCTCCCCGCTGCCACTCACTTCCTTCAGCCGGTCATTATGTACATTAGCTGCAGTGATCATGTGGTTGTTTATCCATGTGACCACTGCAGCCAACAGGAAAACCCAAATCAGGATGTCATCTGTAAGATCGGTGAGCACGGCCTCTCTGCGACACTCCAGACTGAGTTACAAATAATGCAGACTGCACTATCAAGGTTGGTCTCAAAAGGCAGCTCCAACATTGCCGATAGAGGTCAATGGAGCTATTAGAGAATATGGACATTGGGAAGCTTCCAGAAAAGGGATCTGTAGCCCCATGAGACATAGTGGATGATGGACCGTGGGACTGTGACACAACCATGTTCATTGTGATGCAGTAAGCAGCAGTACACAGCCAGTTGAAATGGTGGAGGCCACATATTAAAAAAAGCGGCAAAGACCATGTTTTCCTGTGGATGGAGTGGCTGGGAGAGGCAGGTATTTGTATCGCGATAATGCGCTTTGCAATAGAATTATACATAGATTAAGAAATCACATGAGATGGGAGTCAGGATCCGCATTCTGGGATTATGATGTAGCTTTGCACTTATGGTGCATTAGGCTTGATGTTGGTGTTATACCGTGGGCCTGCGAAAGTAGAGCATGATGATGGTTATGAATGAAGACAAAGTGCCCGGCCATTCCAGAAATCATAGAAACGTAACGTCAATCCTGTTAAAATTGAATCCGGCCGTCCCGTGGAATGAGCTGAGACCGCGCTACCTGTTCAGTAGGTTTATTGTAGTTAGGAACCCTACGTCTGCCTCCATGTCATCTGTCAGCCGCCATGCCATCGTGTAACCTGCCATGTGCTCACCTTACTGCGACCCGTTTCACATCAATGACTTCCCATAAACACGCCAGGGCATCTTCATGAGAAGTACATGTAAGGGATGTCACCGGGGCCAGAGGACCTGCTGACTCATGGGTCACATGATGTGGCCCGGAAATGGCGCTATGACACCACTGTGAGCCTTTTAAAGGGTATTATTTGGAGGGGAGAATTAAAAAAAAATTATTTAACTCGGAAATCCCCTTTAAATTTTTTACCCTAAAAACGTCAAAAGTTTTTGGGTTGGAATTGATTTAAAGAGTTTGGATGATTTGTGGAACTTTTATATTGAAAGGGATCTGCTGGAATAAGAATCACTGCGCATGCAGTTGAGGTTGAAATGAAATTCGGACTCTTGGTGGATTTTTAATTTTGTCTCTTTAATCTCAGAATACAAACGTTTCCCTCGATGACCCATAAATTCTAGGAGGTCTTGTCTTATCCTGCAGGCATTTGTTCTGGAGGTCCCATCTGCTGTAGGTTGTAGAATGTGTAACTGCTGTAGGAGCGTTCCCAGTCTGTATACAGCCATATGTTATGTGTATTATCAGCATGCCGCAGACACTGACCTTATCACCGTGCTTATTATTTTCTAGGGGTCAACCACTATGGCAAGATTAACACCCACGGGCAATGACTTCTAAAGTTCTGTAAGCAATCATTGCAGTAACTACATCCGTATAGCCAGCACTGGCCTAGTGTGATCCCATCGTTATCCCATCCAACAGGACACAAATCATACAGTCACACAGTGCTCATATTATACCGCCAAATTAATAAGCTAATGAGTGGCGCTCCATCCTGTGCAGATGCTATTCCCATGGTTTTGCAACAGAAAACACAAGGTCAGCACTTCCAACAAATACAGTAAATCAGATGTGCAGATGCACTTAAGCCATGATTGTGACAACACGGTCCAAGCAGAGACACATGGAAACAGAACCCAGGCACATATAATATTTGGAAAAAATGGCATAACTGTTATAAAATACTAACCATATAAAATGCGAGGTTCGTAGCAAATAATTTGATCAAAGTATGTGGGCCCATCCTCCATGTCATGGTGATCATGCTTTGGGATGGGTCCAAACACTGACAGATACCTCTATTTTGGGTGTGAGTCTCCAAGTGATTCAGAGTTGTAGCATAACAGGCTATATGGTCTAATTATAATGACTTGGGAAAGACGGGGTAGGGTGCTGTTGGCTTAGAGGGGCTCCGTAGGATCTCATATTGATGGTATATCCTTAGGTGTGATGGGTGGGGGTCTGATCTTATGGATGCCCATATCATGTCTTTCATTGTTTAGACAGGCTCATTGTGCTCTAAGAGGTCGAACCCTGTATTGCACAGGCAGCAAGGACGAATGCTGTCCCCAGCTGCCATCATTGAGTAGTCATGTATGTCCTATATAGAATTCATACTTGCCAGCTTCTGAGAAGGGGCATCAGGAAGATTAAGAAATGTGATGCATTTCTGACATATGTAACTCATATTCTACACATTTACATAGGACATCCCTTAACTCCTTAACGTACGGAATCACAAGTAGTGCAAATTGTGATAACTAGGATGGGAAAGTTGGTATCTTACTCCCCAACCAGCTGTTTGCAATGAAATGTGGGGATCGATGGAAAAAGGGCTGGTTTCTGCTCCCTGGTATGCTGTTATGGTGTAGTGCAATTACTCCCCTTTTCCAATGAAAAGGAGAGTCCAGATAGTCAGGATGAGGAAAATAGTGTGAATCACTTTAAATTGATCCAAAAACACAACAGTCCAACAAGAAATCGATGGAGGCACAAAACTTTGTAATCCAATTTCAGAGTCCAGTCCTGAGGATGGTGGCTTAAGCAATTGCTACCTTTTCTTCTCCATACTGATGATGTGGGTTGTATCATGGCCCCGGAGTTTGTAGCCAGGCCATAATTCCATACTGAGGATGTTGATTTCCAACTACAGGCCACAGAGGCTGCAGCTTTCCCAATACACTACTTTTCCTGTAGACACCAGATCCAAGAATGGCTGTGGGCTCCTTTTTCTTAAACCAGCTTGCTAGTTTACATTGCACTCTACTCTCTTCTTTTGAATCCTCTAAAAGGTTTCAAGATCGTTTATAACTTTTGTTCCTCCTACTGCTTAGTGCTGATTGCCTGCTCATTAAGTGGCATTAACTGGCACTCTCATTAAGAGTCACTTGGCTATTCTGTCTCTGTGCAATATATGTAGTGACCTGCTTGTTGTCCGTTGCATATACTCTTCAAGCCACCATCTTCAAGACAAGACGTCAATACAATGTATAACACATTTAAAAGCACACATACAGACATAGTCCCAGAAATGTCAATATTATCATGTAGTGACACTGTTCTGGGTCAATATAATATGACCCCCATCATCACAACCGAAAATGAATACAGACCCTAGACCACAGGCCCTAAATAGACCCTCAGACTAGACTCCCTAACCTAATAAAGACTCCAGACCCCCTGAAATAATCCAAACCCTAGAATAACTACGTATCTATGACCTCGTAATCTAATAGAAATCCCAAAGCTCCTAAATAACTACAGACCTCAGACTAGACCTTCTAACCTATTACAATCCCAGACCAGATTCTCTAACCTAATACAGACCTCTGACCAGACTCTTACGTAAATTCAGACCCTGAAACCAGACTCCCTAAACTAAAACAGAGGCTAGACTAGACCTCCAAAACTAATACAAACCCCAGCCAAGAACCCCTAAATAAGTACAGACCCCAGACCAGACCAATAGACCTCAGACCAGATCCCTAAATAAACATAGACCTCAAACAGCCCCCTAAAGAGATACAGACCTGTGAACTCAAACAGACCCCAAACCAGACTCCCTTAAAGCAACCCTCTAGTTTTAGAACACAATTAGATTCTAGACCCAAAGGATGAGTATGTTATCAGTGGTAGACTTTGTTGGCCAATGTTGTTCCCCCAGTTCGGAGTCCTTTTTTTCAGGCTGCTGCCATCTTTAGATTACCTAATCGTCTATACTGCATTAGGAGTGTTAGAAGTACCAATGCACTAAACCTGCTCTACGATCGACCAGCGCTGCCCATGTAATCAGCACTGGCCAACACAGGTCAACTACAGGTAATATACCTACTCCACCTTCTGGTCCCAAGACGGAATTTTGACCCCACACTGGAGGGTCACTTTATTTAATAAAGACCCCAAACCAGATATTGTAATTACCTAATTCTCCTCATTCCTGCAGTTCTCTTCATTCCAGGGTACCACCGCAGACAATGCCCTGATGTCAGGATGTTGCCTGCAGCAGTACCGGGCGTTGAGGGATCTACTGGATTGAGGAGAGGTAAGTATTTATGATGTGGCACCCAGGATATTTGCTGCTCTTCTGGAAGTCCGGAAGATCTCCACCTTTTCTTGGAGCCTCCCAGATATTCCAGAAAATATGGGAAGTTTGATACAGTTGAATATAGACTCCTATCTCTAATATTTTCTAGTCTGAGTCTTGGAGGATTCTCTGAGATTTAATTAAGAGATCTTCACTGAGATGATCTTCCCATCTCATCATCTGTACACATCCAACAACACTATTAAAGCTGATACATTTGTTATATCAAGTAAGTGACGATAAGAGATTTCCTAATTGCTTGGTTGCCTTACACACGGCAGACTCGCATACCCTGACTGAGCATTAAAGTCTCTTTGCAAATTACTTTATCATTTTGGCAACTATATCATTAGGATCACTGTCAAAATCCCACACATATAGTGATGTCACCATGGAGACTGCCGTTACAAACTCTAATATTCAAGAGATGAAGCCCAAAATATCGAATCCACACTCAAGTCTAAAGCTCTATGTAAAGGGTGTTATGGCTGATGGTGCCTTTCCTCACCTACCCCTCCTGCCAGTCTCGGCTCTCGGCACTCTCCGACTCTTCTGTGTGGAGACGCTGCACTTATTACCGGCCTAAGGGGAAATGGCGCTATTTGTAGAAATTTGTTTTTGGTGTCCCCAGTCATAACAAAAAAGCCAAACATATTGCACTGACAGGTAGCCTGCCTGTATTCTGCTAGTGCAGAAAGCAGTAAGTTCCTTTTGTACCAGAACCAAGCTTATAACATAAATACGGCACTAGAACCAAGCTTAAGACAATAAAAAAAGCTGCAAAACCAAACACAGTACATAAATACTGTACCTGAACTAAGCTCATAACATTAATAAAGTATAAACAAACCTAAGTAGATAAATACAATACCAGAACCAAACTCATAACAGAAATACAGTAGCAGAACTAAGCAATTATGTTGCAGGGGTGCTGATGCGCTAGCAGCAGCACCTCCAGAGATCAGAGGGGAGGAGACAGAGCCAGTAGGAGGATGATTCATGTAGCTCCATAAGACACTGCAGCATAGAAGAAGATCATCTGGTCTGGTGGACGTAAGGAGGGAGGCCACCTATAGCCTACACCCATCTGGTGCTTCCTCTACAAGTAGGTGGCCGACGTGCTGCGTGACCACAGGGACCGTCCGTAGCTAAGGCCAGCCATGTCTGCACTACTCCCCCTGCTGTCTCCTATACCCGTAGGGCGAATGTACTCACCTTTCCTGTCCCCAGTCCATCCAGATGATTCCCAGGTTATTTAAGGCACCCTCCCCTACATGAATGTGCCCGAGCAATAAGGTTCCTACTGAAGCTGTACCTGTATCCTGCTCAATTCTTAGTTTCACTCCCTGTTTGTGTACCCAGCTTTCTCAAACTCTGTGTGTCCTGACCTGCTTTCTATGTTTTACCTGATTGTCTGTATTTTATGAACTTTGGCTGTCCAGACTCAGTCCTTTCCTATCCCCTTGGTAACACGATATGGGGATTCCATGCAGCGAAGACCAGATCCCTCAAGAAGGGTTTAAAGGGTGAAAACCAGGGATCTCCTTAGAGCAGCCCTCAGAAGTAGTCCAAAACCAAATCAGTCAGTAGCACAGTGTGCAGCGTCCCGTTGGGTGACCCCCGAAACATGGCATATGCTGAGGAGCTGGCAGAGCAAGATGCTGGCTTGTCATGGCAGCACTTACCATGATCCCTCCTGGAGGGATGCACGCAGCCTAATAAACATTAGGACAGGTGAAGGGGTTGTCACAGGTGATGCCACCGTTTCGGCACCCACTGGCATGAACATCAACGGGGAAATAAATGAACAACAGACAATGTTATAGTACCTCAGATTCCTGGGAACAGTCAGGGCTTAGGATAACCTTACTGAATAACAATTCCACAGATACAAGACAACAGTAGACAGTATTCTACGTGCAGGCAGAATTAGGGATATATATATATTAAAATATTCAGACTTGAAGATGAGTACCTCCACACAGCGATCCCAGACTTCAGGACGCCTGCATGTGTGACAATTGTAGACACGTATCTCCACCCAGCGATCCCAGACTTCAGGACTCTTGGGCATGAACAATTGAGAAGAAGAGTACCTCTGCAATGGGCCTTGAGCAGGAAAAACTTAGGACTGGCTCACGCTCTCTCTCTGGGGCTCACTTACTGCCCAAGCTGATCCTTGTGCTCGGGAAATCTCTTCTCCTCTTCCATCTTCAGCACATGAGGGCTGAAGGTGCCCCCATGTGCCTCTTTGCTTTAGGTGGAAGCCAAGATGGAAGACCCTTGAACTCACTTTGTGCTCTCAAGAACTCACATGTATACCTTCACTCATACCACGTAACAGGGCATAAATTGATACATTTACAGACAGTCAGCTCACACTTTGCAGACATTAACCTCTCACTTGCTGCAGCTGTGCAATACACATAACAGAATGACAAGACAGCTTTGCACAGAGCATCTACATAAGACATACATGTATGACATTATGGAGGGGGCCAGGAAAGCATGGACTGGACTACTACATGTGCATCCATGACCGCTGCGTTACTAGGAATTTAGAAAGACTGTAACTTAAAATTTACCACTCAAAACCAAACCTACCCAAATATATGGAATAAACAGACAGTTCTAACCGCAAATTTCTTCTTATTTCAGGTGCTCCGATCCTCCTAAATTGCTGTTTTCGTGCAGCACAGTTTCTATGCAAATTAGCTCTAACTGGTCCAATGGGCCATTCATTTGTGGAAATTGTCTGGATTCTCTCTGCTTCCATCAACTAAAAGGACACTTCCTCGGCCCCCTTGAACTAGAGATGCCGTATATTCCACTCACTGAGCATATGTCGAACTTCTGGATTCCGCATGATCAAAGGGAGTAAAGCTGAGTTGCAATATTGGGGAGCGAGGACGATGATTACAGCAGGTAATGTCAATGCACATGCGTTAATTGCAAAAGTGTTCCACATTCGCAGTGAGTGGAACACATGGTGTCTCCAGTTCAAGGGAGCTGGAGACGTCAATCAAGAAACATGGAAGAGGTTTTGAGATGATGGAGTGGGAAGAAGCCCGGACCAGTCCTGCAAACGTAAAGCCACTGGACCAGTTACAGCTAAATTGGATATCAATAGAATGGCGATTATGGAGGTTAGAGTGAATGGGAAGAAATATTACCTGTCCACGCTTCTTCACTTCAGTCACACCAGTGGTCCCACGGGACTTAGAGAAACACAGTAAAGGGATTTCTGCTTCTAAGATGCTACTTTTCAAGTTTGCAATTAGTTTTCACTCTATCACTCTCTTCAAGGGGCTACAACTCAAAATTGAAATCCATGTTCCAGGGCCCCCATGCGCTATACTATTGTATAGTGTAATATAGGACACCTGTATTGAGATGTACAGGGAGACCAGTCTTTTTGACTAGACCATGTATTGGAGTGCTCTGGAGCTGTAGACACAAAACGGTATAAGATGTTTAATCAAAACTAACTGCAAATGTAGTGGCTGGAAGTTCCTCCTGTATAGCCACACAATCCTTTGTCCTATAACACCTAGCTATGGGAGACATAGAAGGTTCTGTATGTTGGAGAAACCCTGTTTCCCCCGTTCTTCTATAAGCTGAAGCTAACTGCTTGGCAACAGCTGGCTACTTATTGGCTGCTTGTCATTCTACCATTGATTGGTGGAGGGGGATAGTGTGATAGTTCAAAGTGGGGAAATATCAGGGTGGGGCAGGATGTTAGGGGGAGGATAAGACAGAAAGTGCAGGAGTGAGACAGGAAGAGAAGTCGGTTGGAGAGGACAGTTGGGAGGAGTCAGTCATCATCGGAGGACGTAAAGGAGGAGGTCTGCAGTGAGAGCAGCAGCAGTGTGGAGGAAAAAATTTGGGACCTGTTCCACTAAAACAGTGAGTTACACAAAACCCGGTGAAGCCAGGAAAAGGAAAGAGGCCCATTTTAAAGTCTACTTCTTTAACTATGTTATAATCTTCCTGTAGCCCAACAGATAACTAGGACTGTGGGAATTCTACTGAGTAACCTCTCAAGTCAAATAGAGTGAGAGCGTTGAAGGTTACATTGTGCCATATTGAATTCAACTGTGCATCAATGTTTTTTCTGCTACAAAGTAATATCTCTGCTAACTTCTGCAAGACTGCCATTGTTGTTATTGTTGCATTACACAACAAGATGAAGTGAAACTTCCAGTTTACTAAATCAAAGCTACCAGGATTCATGCCAGTTATTTCACCATTAACTATTGGAGTCTCGGAGGAAGTGCTGGCGTCACGTGACAAACCACCATTGAAACTATACATTAGAAAACCCTTTTGCCACTGTGCAGCGACCGAGCCAGCCCCTTTGCCACCCTTGTCATTGCAGAGCCACCCGTGACAACCATCTTTCTTCCCGATGGTCTCCTCACTTTGGCGCCCCCTACCGGGACGCTGCACTAAGTTGTTTGGTATTTTATTTTAGATATATTGCAGTAATAAAAGTGAAGTTGCAAAAGTATACACACCCTTTACATAATAATAAAAAAATACAGTCCTGCTTTTCGTAACTTGCAGACTTGTCTTTGGCCTCCTTGCAGGTACAAGGTGTCACTTCCGGACCAACTAGAGGGCACCTTTATGAACAAATCTGCCAAAAACATTTGTAAATATGTGTTTTTCACAACTGCAGAGTTTTGTAAACTGGAGCCGGACACAAGTCAGTTGAAATTCATGTTGATATTTTAGATCGTTCTTGCTGCATGCGACCGGCAGCCCCTCGGAGTGCAGCTTATCTCCCGCTGTCTGCACAGGTTTTGTTTAGTAAAAGATAATTACCTTTAACTATCCTCTAATTAGTCTTAACGGCTTCTTTTGGGCCGTTTCTCTGCAGGTTTTGATTGATGCAGTTAAAACAATATTGAGTGATGACTGGCCATTAGGCTGCCAGCATAAACAGCAGACTTGTATGTCCACAAGTTGGGAGCCTCTGGAGTTGGCACTTCGTGCTTCACATTTTCTTTTCACTTTCCCAGCCCATATGGTGGACAATAACGAACAACACAAATGACGGCCAAAAGGGTTTTCAGCGGAGTTGCTTATCTCCTCTGACAGATGTGTGGCCAGGTAAAGGTCTCTGTGATGGTCCATTACTATTTTATAGAAGGAGTAGCGTTGCCATAACACTGCCCCGTAATAACAGTCCCACGCTGTGCCATGAAGAACACCTTCCCAGCTTACCTTTATCTTGGCTCCAAAATTGTGTTCTAATTGTATATCTTTGTAGCAGTTGGAAATCTTGTTGTTCTGATACCGAGTTCCAAATCCGCTGCTTAAGCCGGAATTTAACCCCTTAAGGACAGACCCTTTTTTTAATTTTAATTTTTGTTTTTTTCCTCCCCATTTTCAAAAAATCATAACTTTTTTTATCTATCCATCAACTTATCTGTCTGGGTTGTTTTTCAATGGTGCTATTTGATGTACCAAATAAGCTACGTAAAAAGTGTAGCGAAATGGAAAAAAAACCCACAATTCCGCCATCTTTAAGCGGGTCTTGTTTTTACGGTGTACATAATGTGGCAAAAATGACCTGATAACTTTATTCTGGGGGTCGGCAGGATTACGAAGAAACCAAATTTATATCATTTTTTTATGTACTGTTTTTAAAAAATTACCTTTCTGCCGCCATCTTCTTTCCGTCGACATGGTTTGAGGGCTCAGTTTTCGCGGGACGTCCTGTAGTTTCTATTGGCACCATTTTGGGAAAACATCCAACTTTTGGATTGCTTTTTATTACATTTTTGCTTGGAGATGGGGTGACCCAAAAAGTGTCATTCCAGAGTCCCTGACCTCTAACGCTTACACACATTGTAGACGTTGCTTACATCTCCGGAGGCCGTCACATCACACTGGCGTTTTAATACCCCATGGTACCGTACTAGAATCTGTACTACAACTGCATGACATCTACCTTACTGCACCATCCCATATACTGCATCATGGACACACAGCGTAGACATTACACCTCAGCATAACCTCATATATGTCCCACCCGGACCCTATCACAAACTATTTCCCAGCAAGGCCTTGCAATAAAACTCTAGCTATGGCGCCATTTTCACAGAGTCCATCACCCCCACCCTGTCCCAGGGGTTGTAGTCCACTAACACTTTCTCAATACACCTTTCACCGGTCATTTTGCTCCTCTCCTGCAGCATCCATTGTGCATGCTCCTCTGCACCGCTGCCGCGGCGTCCTGCACTGCGGGCAGCTGGCTCCCTCTCCTCCCACGCTTCACCCCAAGAGTTTAGCCATTTCTCTATTGTGCATCGCTTCTTTAGACCCCAGGGAAGCCCGTGCATTATCATATTGAACAACATTACAGTCAGATATGTGGCAGACTAAAATGGCTGACAACAGTGTACAATAGATTGCATTCATATTGAATTTGACAGCTCTTAGACTTAGGAGCCTGCAGCATTTATGGAGCCGTATAATTTGCCTAAATCCACAAGCCTCGCCCCTATGGTTCCCTCCTAGGTAGTAATGGATTATATACCGTGTAGAGTATTTGTCTATGTATGAGGCGACACCACGCGCTTTCTTCTTTCCTTCTTTCATCTCCCATCCCATCTATTGTCTTTGATGTGTTTTCCCCGAGAAAATCAAGACTGGCATAAAACAGTCCATAGGAAATAAAACCTGCAGACTTCACAGCGTCGCGAATAAGGGGGATTGTTAATAATTCATTGTGGACTTTACAAAATGATGGAAACGCGTTTCACGATATTCTAAATATGTCCATTAATGTAATTGTCACCATTTATTACACGTCACAAATCGCCTGGAACACAAGAGAGGCTCCTGGGAAAGATGGCAGCTCTCCGGGGCACTGGACCACTGGAATTGCTTAAACCATGGCTTCCTTTCCTCCGTATGGCATGGGCATCTTGACTGATCATCCTTCCAGCTCGGTCACTGCCTCTGCAGGATCAGAATATCAGAGAGAATAAACAGAGCCGGGAGGAGGAGAAGTCAAAATGCCGATGAAGATGCTGCGCGGAGGAAAGGAGACCATGGATAAGGTAAGTAGCGCAGTCAGAGAGGGACTACGGCACAAAGATGGGCACTGCTACCTAATGGGAGAACTAAGTGGGCACTATTATCTAGCAGGGGCACAAAGCAGGCACTATTACCTAACGAGACATAAAGTGGGAACTATTATTTTGTGGGTACAGTATAGGCACTATTACTTTGTGTGGGCGGTATTATCTATCAGGGGCATAGATTGTGCACTATTACTAACATGGGGGCAAAGAGAGCACTATTACTTAATAGGGGCATAAGGGAGCACTATTACCAAATTGAAGCACAAAGGAGGTACTATCACCTTATGGGAGCACTAAGGTGGCATTAATACCCTGTAAGGGCACAAAAGGGGCATTAGTACCTTATGGTGATATGATGACTATAAAGGAGGCACTATTACCTTAAGCAAAAAAAGCAGCACTATTACGTTATGTGGGCACAAAGGGAGCAGTATTACCTTGGGAGGAACATGGGAGCACTATTATATTTGAGGGCACAAAGAGGGCACTATAACTGTGGAAAGCTGGGGGCATTATTACTTTGTGGTGGCACAAAGGGGGGATTTTTACTATGCAGGAGTGCCACAATGGGGGCACAAAGAGGGTATTGTTACTGCGTGTGGGGAAGGGGAAATGAAAAGGCAGAGGTAGCAGCAAGATGGGTATTCTATAATTCTAGTGATTTTGCTCTGGGGCATGTGGGCTGTAAATAAGAGACGCGGCATGTAAAAAAGGGCCCCTTCAATTTGCCCACAAAAATACCCCCAAATATTCCCAAGGAATGTATGACCCCTACGCCCTAGAGCCCTTTGGGTTTTATTCTTTCTTGATTATGTCTACGGTTGATTTAGAGCTGTATGACTGCCAAGAGCAATGGTGCCTCAATCATCTGGACCTGCAACGGGTCAGGAAATATGAACAAAACAAAACCAGGTGGACAGCGCATGACCGCATGCAAGGTCGCAATTGTGACCCCAACCGGTATACTGCTGCCAGCAATCCATTACACCGCATCATCTAGTTTCTTATGCTAGGTGAGGTGCCAAAACAAAAGGTCTTCTAAGTCATCCAGGACTTCAGAAGAGAAGGATTTAAGGGTTCTGATTTCTGTTAGGGCCCATTTACACGGGAAGATTATCGTTCAGAGCTGTTCGAATCCCTGCGCTCTCATGGGAGTTTGAATGATAGTCGTCCCGTGTAAATGCATGCAGAAACGACTGCCTACTTACAGTGAATGGAGGCGAGCGTGCGGGAAGGAGCTCCCCAACTGCCCAGCCTCCATGCTGGCAGTGCTTTCAGCAATGCCAACTGTACTCACGCCTGTGTAACAGCACAAGAAGCCAAATATGGATCAGCTGATACTGCAGGGCGGCTCAATCACCATATGCCATAGTAGCATGCAGACAGCCAGATTACAATATGAGGGAGCTAAATATTCAGTGCAGAGTAATGTGCTGCCACTCAACCCAAGATTGGGGAAGGGGTGACTGCAGACAACATAGTCTGCACATATGAACTGATATAAGGATGTCAGCCATAGATAAGTGTGCCACACTATACAGGAATACAACCCCTACTGGCAAAGCAGTGAATTACCCTGTATCACCACAGTGCACCACACTGGCAGGGCTTCCTGGTGTGCCCCAGCATCTATAGCACACTGCTTGCTAATACCCATTGATAAACGCGGGGGTTAGCTTGCATTTTGGCCAAAACACGAAAGCTAGCAGGTCACGGCAAGGCCACCTCACGCCCATCAGAACCTACGCTATCTCACTAATAGCTAAATAAAATCACAGCGGTTAGAGAAAAAAATGTGCAAAGACATAACTCACAGGAAAAGAAGCCAAAAATGCATCAACTGATACTGCAGGCAGGATAAATAATCTGCCTGACAGTTTGTCCCGTGTAAATGGGCCTTTAGCTTCAAAATGAGTCAACAGTGCAGTCAGGCAGCAAAGAAATCAAGTGGGATGCTCGGGTACATAGCTACAGGTATTACCAGTAGAAGGAGGGGGATTGTGATCCTGCTGTTTAGAGCTCTGGTGAAAGCACATCTGGAATACTGGGTTCAGTTCTGGAGACCTCATCCATAGAAAGCCAACGAGTCCAAAGGCAGGCTACAAGGATGGTGGAAGGTCTCATGAGAGGAACATATTCTAAAAGAGGGGACATGATAGAAACCTTTATATATTTAACAGGAGGAGAGAAGGGAGAGATGGAAACCTTTATATATGTTACAGGAGAAGAGAAGGGAGAGGGAGACATGATGGAAACCTTTATATATGTTACAGGAGGAGAGAAGGGAGAGGAGCACATGATGGAAACCTTTATATATATTACAGGGGGAGAGAAGGACATGATGGAAACCTTTATATATGTTACAAGAGGAGAGAAGGGAGAGGAGGACATGATGGAAACCTTTATATATTGTAGAGGAGGAGAGAAGGGAGAGGGAGGACATGATGGAAACCTTTATATATGTTACAGGGGGGGAGAAGCGAGAGGGGGACATGATGGAAACCTTTATATATGTTACAGGAGAAGAGAAGGGGGAGGAGGACATGATGGAAACCTTTATATATGTTACAGGAGGAGAGAAGGGAGAGGAGGACATGATGGAAACCTTTATATATGTTACAGGAGGAGAGAATGGAGAGGCGACATGATGGAAACCTTTATATATGTTACAGGAGGAGAGAAGGAAGAGTGGGGACATGATGGAAACCTTTATATATGTTACAGGAGAAGAGAAGGGGGAGGAGGACATGATGGAAACCTTTATATATGTTACAGGAGGAGAGAAGGAAGAGTGGGGACATGATGGAAACCTTTATATATGTTACAGGAGAAGAGAAGGGGGAGGAGGACATGATGGAAACCTTTATATATGTTACAGGAGGAGAGAAGGGAGAGGAGGACATGATGGAAACCTTTATATATGTTACAGGAGGAGAGAAGGGAGAGGAGGACATGATGGAAACCTTTATATATGTTACAGGAGGAGAGAAGGGAGAGGAGGACATGATGGAAACCTTTATATATGTAAATATATTAAAGGTATAAATAACGTTCAGGTGGCAAGTGATTTTAATAGGAAGCTAAATGCTAGAAAAGGGGGCACAATCTGAGATTAGTTGGGGGGAAATCTCAAGCAATGTCATGAAATATTATATTACTGAAAGAGTAGTAGATACTTATTACAAACTTCTACCCTGTTTCCCTGAAAATAAGACCTACCCCAAAAAATAAGTGCTATCCTGATTTTTCACTATTTTCAGGGAGGCTTGAAATGTAAGCTCTACACCAAAAATAAGTTCTAGCTGCATTACATAAAAAAAAGCAATACATTACCCAGCAGGCTCGGTCCACGTCCCTCCCACTGCTCTCTGGTGCTCCAGCAGGCTTTCTGCAGTCCTCGGCTTCTCACAGAAGATCGCTTCTTTGTTACAGGATTCATAAATCCCACCCCCAGGAAGCGATGGCTCTGATTGCTTCTCAAGCACTGCTCAGCCAATCAATGCAGTGCTTGATGAACCAATGTGATGGCTGTGATTGGTACATCGAGCACTGCATTGACTGGCTGAGCAATGTTCATAAACCAATCACAGCCATCGTCTTGTGGAAGTGGGATTTATGAATTGGCCAATCAATGTCGCAGCTCAGCCCATTCATAAATCCCGCCTCCACAACGCGATGGCTATGATTGGTTCTCGAGCGCTGCTCATCCAATCAATGCAGAGCTGGATGAACCAATCACAGCCACAGCATTGCTTCATCGAGTGATGCACTGATTGGCTCAGCAGTGCGTGAGTACTAATCAGAGCCATCGCTTCCTGGAGGCGGAATTTATGAATCCCGTAGCCAGGAAGCAATCTTCTGTGGGAGGTCGAGGACTGCCAGAAGCCTGCCAAAGCTCCAGAAGGTGAGGGGCAGGCGTGGACTGAGCCTGCTAGGTAAGTATAATAAGAAATGCCATGAAAATAAGACATAGCGCCTCTTTTGGGGCAAAAATTAATATAAGACAAGGTCTTATTTTCAGGGAAACACGGTAGTTGATGTGTTTGAAAATGAACAATATATGAATTCAAGCTGCCTGGTAGAAGCGTAGATCTATTCCAAGAGATACATAAAGAGGACCTCATATAAGGGTCTGCTGGATGGACCATGTGCTCTTTTTCTGCCATAAACTTTTTATGTTTCTAGCGTAATATAAAATAACAAAAAAAAAGTTCCAGTCATTATTACCTACCGTATCATTTTCTGCTTAGAAAGCCAATGTTCCATCATCTAGCCGGATATAAATCCTCCCAGCAGGCAGATATAACACGATTACGATATAGAACTCACAAAAACAAAAAGGATATTCAATGTCATTGCAGAATTGGCGCCACCAATCCGAGAACTCGAACAGCCAAGTCCTTTCTTCAAAAATTCCACCTGATTGATAGGAATGAAGGCGTTATTGGCAGACACATCTCGGTGGAACTTTTTGCTGTAATCACTTTCTCGATAGCTGAAGAGATGATCTGAAAATTGTCTTTTGATGCGGGGAAGATGCTTTTCGAGGAGTTGGTGGAGGAGCGCCGCTATCGCACAATTATCATTTGTAAAGAGAAACTGTTATCAGAGACTCTGCGGGGGACGATCGGCACGGCTCCTCTCTCCCTCACAGCATCGCAAACAACATGAATCTTCTCTGTAAAACTTTCTGAATTATGTATGAGAGTTGATTCAGTTCCATCGATAACCTCACCAACGCTGGAAGGAAATTCTTGAAAGGATCTTGATTCCTTTATTTTTCTTTTAAACAAGGGTTTGTTATAGAACCTTAAAGTCAGACTTGGTTGATTTAACGAGCACAACTTTTTGGATATGCTTATTTTAAGCCTGCTGTATACTGAAGAAGAGTCAGTTGGGATGAACCAGGCAATTTGACCAATTTCTGTCAACTCTTGGCATGAAATAGTGTGGCGGTGCCAATAGAGGGCAGATCTGTGTAAAAGTCAATCTGCCACGTTGAATTTTTTGGTCACTGTTGGGTAAAAGCCGTAACTGGAAAATCATTCGTATCAACCGACAGATGAGTCTACAAAAACCTTTCTCACCCTAGTCAATATAAGAGCAGCCCAGGTCGCAGAGTAAGTATGGCACTGTCATCCAGAAGACAACCTTTACAAGACCGTTATTCATAAACTGGACGTCTACTAACTTTAGTGTATAGGCACCATTAAGAGGTTCTCCAAGTTCTAGGTCCTGTGTCAAATCCCATCATTAAGTGGTAACATAACAAATCATTATATACTCACCTCTCCCCGCTCCCGATGTGTCCTGTGCTGCCGCTCAGTTTTGTTCCTGATGTTGGGTACAGGCTACAGTCCTGCCCGGTTTACGGGACATCAGCCAATAAAGGAGTTCAGCCGTAAACAGGCCGGGGCAGCCTGTGAAAGTGACGTCAGAGGAGAGATGGAGCGGTGATGCTGATGCAGTGGGAGTGGGTAGAGGTAAGTATCTGACGATTTGTTATCTTACTGCTTGGGGATGGGATTTTACACAGAACCTAGAACTTGGACAACCCTTTTTAAAGGGATTGTCTAGGAGTAGAGAGGGAGGGAAGGGAATGAGGCCACGGCTTGACGCTAATGCTACAGTGACAGGGGAATTCATGTGAAGACCAAAGGGGAAGGAGTTGAGCTTGGATAGTGCCATGGTGGGTGGAACCTAATGCTGCACCGTTCGGAACCCTCCACTTCTCCGTCCAATCTGCCCATGAATTCTCCCATCCTAGGATGGGTGTTCACAGGCTGCACTGACAGCAGCTATTTTCTTCTATTCCTGGACTACTTCTTTAAAGCTAACCTCCAATCCTGGGACCAGAAGGCGGTTATATTACCTGGAGCCCTTCTTTATTCCCGCACAGCCGACAATCCCCGCTTCCTGGGGCCTTCATCCTGTAACGCAGTACCTGTGTTATACAGGTCTAGTTTTCACGTTTTGTGAAGTTTGTTGAAAGTGTAACTTTTTAGACCCGTAGAGTGTGTAGCAGTGACATAGAGAGGGACTATGGGGTGTGGCCGCTCCTCTCACTCTGTCATATCTCTGACTTCCTGGAGGGGGCAGAGTTTGGCAGACTTCTGAGGAAGCAAGTGAGGAAGCTCTCCTAGATTGCTCCTACGACTAGCTCCTACGAGTTGACCAGCAGCACAGGACCTAGGGTATACAGATAGAAGCACCGCCTAGCCGGCACCTAAGAGATGGAGCAGTCATTCCTGATTACTTCTGCAGCCACCTCAGTTGCTCACGGCTGATAACCGACCTATAAGAAGGATTGATACCTGCTAGTTCCGTGACTACACCGACTCTTTTGGATTCTTGCGCGTCTGCGTATAAGGACTCGTTACACAGGCTTTATTATACTATGAACTGCGGTTGAGCACGGCCTTGTTTCATGATACTGAAGCAGATGGTGTTCTGTATGGCGCGGCAGTGACAGACCGAGGCGAAAGCAGTACATTTCTTGTTAAAAAAAATTAACTTTACTAACGAACAAGCTAATTAAGTGCTAACACTTCATAGGAGGGCACAGGGACTTTAAAAGTGACAACATTTTTCTTTAACCAGAATTCTCCCTTGTAACATACCTATTTTCATATCCATATCATGGGATGACTTTTGGCAGGTCGAGGCACTTTGACTCTCTGCCAACACTAATCGCTCCTCCTGTACTACTCCACACACATAGTCATACTTTGTATTTCATTCTCATACTCTATATTATATCTCTAAGGTCCACGGCATGTCTACCTCGCGACCTCACGCACCATAGAGTACATCAGTAAATCTCGCAGTCCCGTGTCATTGCTGACGCAACTCACCTTAAGTGCGACACGACATCTCACGTGCACTTTCACATCTTCTTAAACTGGCACCTAATATCTTTTCCCTGAAGTACTTTGTCCCCCGTTACGTCGTTTCTTCATGTTACATCACATTGTATATTCACCACAAATGTCAAACTCCTAGAGCCGGTCACAATTGCCCACTAATCACAGTCCCCTCAGGGAGGTAGTCCCCCAGTCCGAGCCTCTCTGTCCTAGGCAATGTCCCTAATGTGTGCAAACTAACGTCTTATTAGACTGGTTTTATGTAATCCTGCAGCTTGTTCCATGTTATTGGATCTTGCTCGCTGTTGTCTACTTCGGAGACGAAGTCTCCTGCAGGAAGTGAGTCTCCTTCGCCTTCAACACGGCTTGTCGTCATATTCGGCCCCTGGTTCATCAGGCCCTTTCACAATATGGTCTCTTGGCCTTCTGCTACACTGTCCCTCAGGATGGGAACAAGACAGCGCCACACTGCCCTCTGTATCCATAGCAACTGCCATATCTCTGCTGTCTCTGTACTGCTCCCCTTCTTACAGTCTTGGGGCCCTTCTCTGTGCCAAGCAACACACAGTACTGCTGGCACCTGAAGCTGCGCCTGCTGCACTGCCTTCATGGCGCAGCAGTAATTCCTTTCATAAAGCCAAGCTACCTGCCACCAGCCGCATCCTTGGTGGGGGTGGCTCTAGCAGGGGCATAGCCTCATTCACTATTCCTATCAGGAGCCGTGCCTCTGGCAGCGATGTGCAACATGGCTGCATCAGGAAGAGGGCGGAAGCCTCTCACTACATCTCAGCTTGTACCAAATGGTACCATGCACCCTCTTCTATCCCCCTCCATGGCCATGGCTCTGGCTGGCGGAGGCGAGCTTCACACAGTGCTGACAACACAAGCACTGGCAAGCGCCTTCTGCTGCTCCCCGCCCCTCTTCTCTTGGCTGCATCTTGGATGGGGAGGGTCAACTGCTGCTGTCGTTGGCTGCTATTCTGCGCTACCCCCTTACAATACTGTTTCCTCTACGGTGATACAACGGCCGGATTGGCCCACTTAGTGTAACTATTTCCACTGACGATCCCACTGTTACCGCTTCCATTGAGTCACATCAAATAGAAGATTCATCAACTGGTACTTAAACTCTTGTAGCCTGACCCCGGTCATGACGGGATAATGTCCCAGTTGCCGACTATGGCTGACAAAACTACTATAATGCCCACTGTGTTACAGACTGACGTCAGCCTGCTTCCCACCAAATCTGTGAAGGCCAACCTGGCCCATCACAAGCCAGGACAGATTTCCCAGCCTACACCTTGGGCCACCCCTTCATTCCAGCGATGCAAGATTTCTGCACGGCTTCTTTGTCTTGAAGGAATGCTGCCTGTGGAGGTATTATTCCATCTCCCTTATTGGACAACCCAATGCACTCTGTACATTGGTGATCTAGGACATTCCTTGCCGCTCTGATTGGTCAGCATTGCCCTCTGCTTGTCACCAAAGTAAAGACTAAGGAACTGCTATGGGAGGTCTTGTATCAGCAGGGTCTTGCTATGGGACTAGTGAGAGACTATGATGCTCTTGTATACAGTTGTCCACTAAGGCACTAAGTCCACGTCTTGCTGTGGGACTGTAGTGTAGACAGCAGGTGTTAGGCCCAGAAATTGTTCAGGACTTTTTGCAATGTAACTGATATGATCCACCGCCCCCATAGAGTGACCAGGATGTAACAAGAAGTCTGTCTGCTGCTAAATCTACCACAACCCCGCCCCCACATTACATCTCCATAGATGCTCAGGATTGAAGAGATAATGCCGAATCGCAGTTTAAAAACATCTTTAAAGGGGTTGTCCCGCGCCGAAACGGGTTTTTTTTTTTCAATAGCCCCCCCCGTTCGGCGCGAGACAAACCCGATGCAGGGGTTTAAAAAAAAAAAAACGGATAGTACTTACCCGAATCCCCGCGCTCCGGTGACTTCTTACTTACCTTGCGAAGATGGCCGCCGGGATCTTCACCCACGGTGGACCGCAGGTCTTCTCCCATGGTGCACCGTGGGCTCTGTGCGTTCCATTGCCGATTCCAGCCTCCTGATTGGCTGGAATCGGCACACGTGACGGGGCGGAGCTACGAGGAGCAGCTCTCCGGCACGAGCGGCCCCATTCAGAAGGGAGAAGACCGGACTGCGCAAGCGCGTCTAATCGGGCGATTAGACGCTGAAATTAGACGGCTCCATGGAGACGAGGACGCCAGCAACGGAACAGGTAAGTGAATAACTTCTGTATGGCTCATAATTAATGCACAATGTACATTACAAAGTGCATTAATATGGCCATACAGAAGTGTATAACCCCACTTGCTTTCACGGGACAACCCCTTTAATGATCAGAAAATGAGTTTAGATCCTTGAAGGCTCCACAGATCTCCTTCTAATCGCTTTGGTCTGGACACGTACTGTTTCTCCTTGTGGAGAGCAGCAAGTTGGCATAAGGAGTCTTAGAGGCTATGCAATGATTCCTGGGAAAAAAGGTATGCAAATTAACTCTCCTTCCAGGAAGAAGAGAAACTGTTTCTCCAGTGTCACACCATTCATGGAAGCAGAACTAATTTGCATATCTTGTAATAGCTTGTAAGACACATTTACTGACAAAAATGACCTTGAGAATAGATGTTTGACCTCCAATAATGGCCGGAAAGGGGGCAAAGATAAGCCCCAAGGCTCCTTCTCCGCTTTCCACTTCTCCGGCGTCTTTCTTTATTGCCCTAAATTTACATAAACCATAAAGTTGAAAGTAATTGAAACCATTGTTTGCAGAGTGCAGCGAGTACGGATCTGCCAGGAATTGGCTGGATATACACATTACCTCTGCAGTTTACCATTAATCACAAGAGCTTGCGAGGCGGAAGTTTAACAATCCTTCATGAAAAGGGTTGAATAAAACAAATAAGGCAATGGAGGACGCGGGTTTAGTTCCACTCGTAGGACCTATGCGGCGCGTTCTCCCTCTGTAATAAAAATCATGTCATTCACGGCGGCGTTAATAAATGTCACAGGGGCTTGGAGGGGCTTCGCATTGAGTTTCTACTGACACCTAATGGTCCATTGGGGTATAACAGTTAAGAGGTAAAAAGCTCCATCCATACAAATGCTGGGAGTAAATGTATCACAAGATATGATCAGTGGTGTTCGGGTGCGGGGACCGCCAATCATCAGCTAAAAAAGGCGGAAAAGCGCTTACTTGAGCGATGTGTATAATTGGCTATGTTCGGTTCTCCTCGGAGTGGTGGATGAGCTCAGTAGAGTTAGACTGCTGTTACATACAACATGTCTTAGTAAATGGTGCCCTTATGTGCGGTATGGCAAATTTATTAAGGAGCGCACACCCATTAATGAGTTTGTTGCATGTCTGCCCAGTCCACGCAGCATCAGCCATTCGTACCATACCAGAATAAAAAGGTTAGGAATGGGAAAAAACCCAACGTGGCTCAATAAAGGTGTAAAGGGGCAATAAAGCGCAAAAAGAAAGCGTTTATACTACTAAAACAAGAAGGCAGCGAGGAAGAACTGAAAACCTATAAGGAAAGAATAAATCATGTAAAATCAGATGAAAGCAGCAAAGATGGAGACAGCGAGACTCATGGCCAAAGAGAGTAAAACTGACCCCAAACTGTCCCTCAACTACAGAAAAGGAAAGAAGATGAATACTGAAAGTGTGCTGGCCCTTTAACCCCATTTTTTTTTCTTCCATTTTCGTTTTTCCTCCCCCCTTTTAAAAAAATTATAACTCTTTTTTAATCCATCGCCGTCGCTGTATGAGGGGGGTATTGTGCGGGGCGTGTTGTATTTTTCACAGTTACTATTTCATCTACCATATAAGGTAATGAAAGACCTTAAAGTGGAGTGAAATGGGAAAAAAAACGACATTCCTCCATCTTTCAGTGCGTCATTTTTTCTACGGCGCACAAACTGCAACAAAATGAGCTGATAGCTTTATTCTACAGGTCGGTACGATTACTGCGACACCAAACTTGTGGAGTTTTTTTTTTCTGTACTGCTTGTATTTTTTTTGATCAAGAATATTTAGCTATTTTAAATCATTTTCCGCCATCTTCTGCGCGCAATAACCTTTTTTATTTTTCTGTCGTCATCGTTGTGCAGCTCATTTTGTGCAGGACGTCCCGTAGTTTCCGTTGGTACCACCTTGTAATACATACCACTTTTTGATCACTTTTTATTACATTTTATTTTGGAGGCAGGGGGACCAAAAGGAAGCACAATTCTGGCGTTCTTTCTTTCTTTATTTTTCTGACGATGTTCACCTTGTGGGGTAAATAATGCATTACTGGGACGGATCGGACTTTTACAGATGCATCGATACCAAATATGTGTTTTTGTTTTATTATTTAGATTATTTTTTGTAAATATAGCAAAAGGTTTTTTTAATTACTTTTTATTTTTAAGTTTTTTAATAAATAGTAAAACTTTTTTAAATTAATTTTTTAGTCATCGGAGGGGACAAGAACTTTCACTGCTTTGATCGCTCCTGCAGTATAATGTAATGCCATAGCATTCCATTATAATGCAATCTGAGAGGTATTGTATCAAGTCATGCCATAGGCACTGCTTGATAGGCATTCTGCTAGGACAGCCCTGGGGCCTTTCAGAAGGCCCCCGGCTGCCATGACACCCGCACGGCAACCCACGATCTCACTGCGCGGGGGCAATATGGGAGCCCCGAACATTGGTGGGGGAATTTAACTGCTGCTGTCAGAATTTTAATTTAAAGGGTTAACAGCTTCATCCCCGTATGCTGACAATGGCTGTGTTCGTGTCTGGAGACCTTGAAGTGAGCTCCTAAATCCTGCCTTTGCTGTGGAGTGGCACACTGCACCCTGCTGGTGTGATCTGGGGGGGGGGGGTCATCACATATGACAGTTGGTCCCCCCTAGTAGCGGTACGAGGGACAATACCAGCTCAGCGATATGTTCAGGACATCCTGCAGCCACATGTGATAGGGGCCAAGAGGGGCTGAAGGAGTTAATATATGTTGTTTATCAAAATGAATATATATGTTGCTTATCAATCCATTTTAGCAAAATGAATATATTGCAAATATTTTGTATGTGTACAGAACTCATGACTATTGAGAAATAAGTTCTGCGCTAAGTGGAATCAGGAAGTTCCACGAACAGATGTCTCGGGATTTAGCAAGACATGGCCTAACCGCAAAGAGGTTGCTAGCTCTCTCTCTCTAAAAATAAATGTGCTTGTCTAAAAGTCATGTGAAATCAGCTATTTCTTAAATGTCATATATCACAAGTTTTTGTTGAATGATTAAGTCATATGTTTTTGTCAGATGTATGTGAAATCACGAGGTTATTCCCTGTTTTACCACAAGTCGCGTCCCTGCGAGGACGATCTTCTATAAAAGCCAAGAGATACAGACAATAAAATAGAGTTCATTGTTTCACCATATACCGTGTGTAATGGTCAATGCTTTGACTCTCAAAAGAGCGCTCCTACGTAGGTCAATTTGGAAGCGGACAACATCACTGACCAGTCTGTTTGAACAGACTAACCCTCGACAGTTTTTGGCGCCCAACTAAGGGGGCGGGGCTTATCTTTACGGGACATCGCAACCAGTAGACTGAAACAAACTCCTGGCCCGTTGACGTGGATACTGGATCCTGAGACCCCAGACTGAAAACACCGGTGTAGAGGTAAGAGCTTATCTTACTATTATACAGTCTGGATTCTTTAGATCTGTGTGTCTCTAACGGACTAGAGGTTAGTTGTTGCCTGTTTCCTATATTTTCTGCCCCGCCCATATTTTAGAGTGAATAAGGTTCATTTAACTGTCCTAGACGGAAGAACTCACTCATTGGGACTTAAAGAGTCATGTTGTCTGTATTGGAGATTGAAATAATTGTTATTGTTATAGTCTCATTTCTGGCAGTCATATTCTTACTCTGGATCTGTTATAATATTACTAAAAGTTCCCTAAGAGGCGAAGTCTGGTCTCCCCTGAATCCTAGTGTTTGAAGTTGACCACGTTTTAGTTCTGTAAATCTATTCCGGGACAGGGAACTGTGTGTTCCCAGATAGTCTCAGTGATTATCTTAGTTTACTGTGTGAAATATACGTCCTGTATACTTAGTGAAGAATAGTTGGAAGTGGTCAAGATGGGTTCTGAACAATCTAAGATATATCAGACTCCTATTGAGATAATTAAAGATAGAGAAGGGGAGGACATTTGCAGACAAGCCTATAAAGTTTACAAACGTATAGGCCTCAAGAAGGCGGGAACATTCAATTATGAATTTTGGTCACAATATGAGGATAAGCATAGAAAGGAAATAAGAAATAAGGGTTTGGAAAAAGGCATGAAGGCTATCCTGGACTGCTCTAAAACAGCAGAAGACGAACACTGGGACTCCGAATCCCGAGGCGAGGGCATTTTAGTTTATTGTCCTATGGCCCGGCCACCAATAGACGTTCCCATGGAAACCCCTACGGTTCCATTAGTCTCTCCTGTCGTCCCGGCCGTTCCACCAATGTCTCCTAATAATCCCTTTAATTCTCTGTATCCCAATTTGCCGCCCCTGCCTCCTACGTATCCACAGGCTACCCTTACCCATACCTAAACCGCGCAGCATACAGCTGTAAAACAAATTGACATACATGTTCTGGCCACTTTGCAGAAGCTTTCCATACATGACGCATTTCCTGGACTAGGTGGAAATTTGCTTGTGGCCGGGCTCATATGAGCGTATGATTACCACGTATTACGCATGCGTTTTATGTGCATTTGATACCCGGTAATTCGCTGGCAATCAAATACATTACCATACGAGTTCCGCTCCCATTGGCATGTAGGAATTGCGCAATGTACAGGCGCAAAAAAGAGCGCAGCATGTTCCATCTTGCGGCGAATTACATGCGAGTGAGCCCATTGTTCTCTAGACGTTTAATCCACACCACCCATATATAATTCCATTGTGTATTACAATGGCGCAGAAAATATAAACAAAACACGAACAGGTGAGCCGCACATGACCGCGTGCGCGAGATACACCGCCATGCGTAGTATAATGTTCCTGCGGTACACAACAATTGGCTGGGTCACCAGCGGCTACACAGCGGTAAACCAGTGCGCCACCCATGCAGCGCTTTACGCATACGGCCGAGTGACCCGGCATTGGGCTGTTTTCATGTTCTTTGTTTCATTATTGAACCACAGTTTTAAAAAAGACACGTTAAAAAACTGCAAGCGATAATCAAAACCACAAACGAGTTTAAGAAACTGCATTCACTATTATAAACCGCTGGGGATTTACGCGCATTTTATCTTTAAACCGCATGCAGGTTTTTGATGCATTTAAAAATTTTTTTTTATTGACTTCTAATTTTAAAGTTACAAAAAAAGTAACAATGAGTATAAAATAATGTTACATCTTATAAAGACTATGGACATATATATATATATATACTGTAGACATATACAGTAACAGAAAAAGATAAGAAAACACAGTACAAGCGTATTACACCAGCATGCTCCATATCACTATATACAGGAGATACCGGCATGCTTCATATACTATATACTATATTCTATGTACATCTCCTGTATACAGCGATATAGACCACACTGGTGTAAGGATGGTGTAGTGACCCAGAGTTAGTGGGGTCCCTCCAGAATGCTCTATGTTTGTCTCATGGCAAAGTCTTGTCAGTGTCTTGTTTGTGGAGTGCACTAGATTTATGTGTATTGGATGTTTGCAGGACTGACAGGGTTAATGTCTGGTATGTCTGGAAAATGTATCATTTTGTATGTATCTTTGTGAACAAGTCATGATGCTTGATATATGTGTTTGCAAGAAGGCGAGGCATGGTTAGTTGGAGAGCTGATCCGGAGAGTCTGAGACTCTACAGAGAGGCTGTCAGGTGGGTCCCTGCATGGAGTTTGGGGGAGGCCAAGCCATTGCCTGATGTTCAGCCCCGAGAACCTCGGACAACTGATGAGTACTGAGAGAAAGGAACCGCTTATTGGCGAGAAGAAAGTAAGAGTGTTGTTGGCGGTGGAGAAAGTGATTGCCGGGAGTGAAAGGACCTGCAGATAACTTGGCCTGTGGACTCTTCCAATACCCCGTGAGCTCCACCATAAAGTAGTCTTGTATACTGTTGTAGTAAGACTGTTATATAACAAGAAGTTCATGTAAATGGACAAGATCGACTGTTCCTGGTTTTGTTCCAAAATATACTCTTCTGGTGTGGGACTATTTCATGCGTCTACAAGATCCATTCCAGAAGAAGGAACAGTGGGGTCACGAGTGACAATTGGACTAAAAGGGGTTGTCCCGCGCGAAACATAAATTTTTTTTTTGCATATACCCCCACTTAGTAAACAGTAAAACCGCTGCCATTTCTTATTTTAAAAAAAAAAATTTCTCTTACCTGGATCCCCATTCTGCAGCTGTGAAGATTCTTCTTTCCAAGATGGCGCCGCTGGTCTTCTCCCACGGTGCACCGCGGGTCTTCTCCCATGGTGCACCATGGATGTTCTTCTCCAGTCTGAGCTCCACTGCCGATTACAGCCACCTCATTGGCTGATCGGCACCACGTGACGGGGGCGGAGCTACGCGATGACGCGGAGAAGAGGGAGGAGCCAGGATGCAGCTCGTGAGCCCGGAACATCCAGAAGAGGGATCTTCAGTGCGCAAGTGCGACTGTTCCTGCGACCAGAGGAGAAGTTTGGTCGGCGCCATGGAAACGGGAACGCCAGCTGTACATATATAATTATATACAGGAGATGCCCAGGTTATACCAGCATGCTCCATATCTCTATATACATGAGATGTATAACTTATACCAGCTGTACATATATAATTATATACAGGAGATGCCCAGGTTATACCAGCATGCTCCATATCTCTATATACATGAGATGTATAACTTATACCAGCTGTACATATATAATTATATACTGGAGATACCCAGGTTATACCAGCATGGTCCATATCACTATATACAGGGGATGTATAACTTATACCAGCTGTACATATATAATTATATACAGGAGATACCTAGGTTATACCAGCATGCTCCACATCACTATATACAGGAGATGTATAACTTATACCAGCTGTACATATATAATTATATACAGGAGATACCCAGGTTATACCAGCATGCTCCATGTCACTATATACAGGGGATGTATAACTTATACCAGCTGTACATATATAATTATATACAGGAGATACCTAGGTTATACCAGCATGCTCCACATCACAATATACAGGAGATGTATAACTTATACCTGCTGTACATATATAATTATATACAGCAGTTACCCAGGTTATACCAGCATGCTCCATATCACTATATACAGGGGATGTATAACTTATACCAGCTGTACATATATAATTATATACAGGAGATACCCAGGTTATAGCAGCATGCTCTATATCACTATATACAGGAGCTATATAACTTATACCAGCTGTACATATATAATTATATACCTGAGATACCCAGGTTATACCAGCATGCTCCATATCACTATGTACAGAAAATACACATCCCCCTGTATATAGTGATATGTACCATGCTGATATAACCTGATATCTCCTTGTGTACAGCTGGTATAACTTATACCAGCTATACATACATGATTACATGCGATACATACCTCATTGTACCGCATTACATCAACTCCGTTCACTTCTTTCAGTGAGCCGTTTGCCAGACCAATCACCCGGTCGTCAGTGCACTGATAGACTACAGTTGTGAACAATCATAACTGCAGTCTCTCAATAGAGAGGAGGAGCGCACGCCCAGGGGAGTCTGCAGCCTGTAACAGGCGGCCGGGTCCCCAGGTAACAGTACCTCCTCTCCCTGGGTGCCACCCACAGGCTGCCATTCGCTAATGGGCTGGGTCGCGATTGTGAACCCTGGTGGTACGCCAATGATTTTGGTACAGTAGCAACATAGTTAGTTTGGTCCTGTTGTAACTGTGTAGTAAGTTTAATTCTGGTATCTCATCTATGTAAGCTCGGTTCTGCTAACATATGATTGAACGTACCTTAGTTCTGGTATTGTATCTATGTTGTAAGCTCAGTTCTAGTACTGTACATAGCAGCACAAATTATGAAGATTAAAGGGTAAATGAGTACTTTATTATCATTGATCTTCTTCATTAACCCCTTAGTGACCAAGCCTGTTTCCGCCTTAGTGACGGAGCCATATTTGGGAAATCTGACATGTGTCAATTTAACATAGAATAACTCCGTAAAGGTTTTGCATATCTAAATGATTCTGACACAGTTTTTTCGCCACATGTTGTACTTCATTTAAGTGGTAAAAATAGACTGATATAATTTGTGTATATTTATTAAAAGCGCCAAAATTGGGAAAATTTTATTTTGTCACATTTTCACTTGTAATATCACAAATATGTGCAAACATACTGTGCAAATTTTTGATAAAATATGTATTTCCATCTGTTTACTTTATTCTGGAAGCACATTTGAAAAACTTTAGTTTTTTAAAAACCATTTAGGAGACGTACAAATTTAACATTGATTATCAACATTTTCAGAACACTTTGTTTTCCTACAAGCCAAGATTGCAAAGGCTCACTGGTGTCAGAATGATAGATACTCTCACAAATGACCCCATTTTATAAACTACACCCCTTAATATATTCACTGAGGGGGGTCAGGAGTAGAGATGAGCGAGCACCAAAATGTTTGGGTGCTCGTTGCTCGAGTCGAACTTTTCGTAATGCTCGAGAGCTCGTTTCGAGTAACGAACCCCATTGAAGTCAATAGGGGACTCGAGCATTTTTGTATGGGACTGAGGCTCCGCATAGCTGATGACTTGTGAAACACCAGAAAACATCAGAAAGTTATGGAAACACCACAGAGACGGATAGGGAAGGGCAAGGGCAGCATGCATGGCTGCATCTGAGGCTCCCAGGTCCCACTATTAAGCCACAATGGGGGCAAGAGTCTGGCGGTCACCCCCCTAACAAATTACTTGGGACAAACCCTCATTAGCAAAGCACACGCGCTGGCACATCTTAGCCAAGCACCACAGTAGCTGCAACCAAGGACAATCACTGCCTGCGGGTGACACCGCTGCCTCTTCTCCTGGGTTACATGCTGGCATTGCAGTCCAACCCCCCCCCCCCCCCGCACGACCCTGCGTCCACAGAGCACACAATAGTTTCCCTGTGCAGCGTTCAGCTGCCCTCATGCCACACACTCGCTTCATAGCCACACCACCCTCATGTCTATTTATAAGTGCGCACTGGATGAGGAGGAACCGGAGGCACAGACTGCAGAGGGTTGGCAGCGACCCTCTTTGAAAGTGTGGGCGATAGCCCACAATGCTGTTGAGAATTGATGATAAATTGACGTACGATCATCATTCCAATCCTGTGCCACCTCCGTCACAAAATTGTCAGGAGCTGCAAACATGGGCATAAAGGGGACTCAGGTGCCAGCACTTCTACACATCTCCACAATGCAGCAATACTCTGTGTGGGAAGCACGTGAGCGGGCCCAGGGTCAGGCTCAGTCCCAGCCTCCACCTTGTGTGACCCAAGGTGCCGCAAGTTACATAGCAATGGGGAATCCATGTGTCCCCACACAATTCATTCTGTGTAGGGGTCAGATAGCTCAACACCACAATGGGAAGTCTTTGAATTCCTTGGGCTCGCCTATGCTGTGGGTGCAGAAAGATGGTATTACACAGGAAGAGATCAGAGTGCCCAAACATGGCAGAGTTTCACCCCACCAAGGACCTCGGCCCACATTTCTGCCCTAGTCAGTCAGTGTATTTGTGCCAGACAGGTAAAACACCGCAATGGGAAGTCTTTGTGCACCCACAGCATAGGCAGACCCCAGTAACATTTCTATAGCAAGAGTATAGGCGGACCCCAGTAACATTTCTGTAGTAAAGTTATAGGCGGACCCCAGTAACATTTCTGTAGCAAGAGTATAGGTGGACCCGAGGAACATTTCTATAGCAAGAGTATAGGCGGACCCCTGTAACATTTCTGTAGCAAAATATAGGCAGACCCCTGTAACATTTCTGTAGCAAAAGTATAGGTGGACCCCTCAAACCATTCAGTAGAAACTGCATAGATGGACCCCACTAACATTTCTGTAGCAAGACTATAGGCGAACCCCTCAAACCATTCAGTAGAAACTGCATAGACGGACCCCTGTAACATTTCTGTAGCAAACGTATAGGCAGACCCCTGTAACATTTCTGTAGTAAACGTAGAGGCAGACCCCAGTAACATTTCTGTACCAAGAGTATAGGCGAACCCCAGTAACATTTCTGTAGCAAGAGTATAGAGAGACCCCAGTAACATTTCTGTAGCAAGAGTATAGAGAGACCCCACTAACATTTCTGTAGCAAAAGTATAGGCGGATTCCAGTAACATTTCTGTAGCAAGACTGTAGGCGGACCCCTGAAAAAATTTGGTTACCAAGAATGTAGGCGATGGCTGGAAAAATTAGTTAGATAACAGTATAGGTGAGGGCCAGAAAAATTGGTGTACCAAGAGTACAGGTGAAACCCATAAACATTTTTTAAAGATACAGCTCGCTGATGCTTAATTTGTAACAGAGCCTGGAGGCAGCCCTGTGAAAAAAATTGGTTTCTGTTAAAGTATCAATACTTTCGGGCCGCAGAAAAATTGGCAGTTCAGCGTGATGACATGCCGTTTTAAGAGGAGGAGTAATAATATCTGAGAGTGATTGACAAAGCTAATTCCCCCTTTTTTTGTGGTGATAGAGGATGCATTTTTCTCCTGTTGCAGCGAAAAGAATTATTAGGTTCTCCGGTGGAGGAGAGAAGTCTGGGGAAATCCAGCCTTTGTTCATCTTTATGAGCGCAAGCATGTCAGCACTGGCAGTTGACAGGCGGGTATGCTTATTCATGATGATTCCCCCAGCTGCACTAAACACCCTTTCTGACAAGACGCTAGCAGCAGGGCAGGCCAGCACCTCTAGGGCGTACAGCACAAGTTCGTGCCACGTGTCCAGCTTTGACACCCAATAGTTGTATGGAGCAGAGGCATCACGGAGGATGGTGGTACGATTGGGTGCGTACTCCCTCACCATCTTTTTACAGTGCTCCCTCCGACTCAGCCTTGACTCGGGAGTGGTGACTCAGTCTTGTTGGGGAGCCATAAAGCTGGCAAAGGCCTTGGAAAGTGTTCCCCTGCCTGCGCTGGGCATGCTGCCACTAGCACTGTCAGATGGGAACTTTAGCATCACTTTTTCCACCAGGGCCCTGTGGTATTGCATCACTCTTGTAACCCTTTCCTCTTCGGGAATGACAGTGGAAAGGTTCTCCTTATACCGTGGGTCGAGAAGGGTGTACACCCAGTAATCCGTGTTGGCCAGAATGCGTCTAACGCGAGGGTCATGGGAAAGGCAGCCTAACATGAAGTCAGTCATGTGTGCCAGAGTCCCAGTACACACCACATCGTTGTCCTCACTAGGAAGATGACTTTCAGGATCCTCCTCCTCCACTTTAGACCATACACGCTGAACAGATGAAAGGCAAGCAGCATGGGTACCCTCTGCAGTGTGGCCAGCTGTCTCTTCCCCCTCCTCCTCCTCCTCCCCTCCAAAACACGCTGAGATATAGACATGAGGGTGGTCTGGCTATCAAGCGACATACTGTCATCCCCCGTCTCTTGTTACAACTGCAAAGCGTCGGCCTTTATGCTTAGCAGCGAACTTCTCAGCAGGCAAAGCAGCGGGATGATAACGTTAATGATTGCCGCATCGCCGCTCACCATCTGGGTAGACTCCGTCAACAGGTTACGGCCGTTGTCACACACGACCATGCCCGGTTGGAGGCTCAGCGGCCTAGCTCTGCTCTGTCAGACCCTGCAACAGCTCAGGGGCCGTGTGCCGCTTGTCACCTAAGCTGATTAGTTTCAGCACGGTTTGCTGACGCTTGCCCACCGCTGTGCTGCCGCAGGCTACCGACTGCTGGCGACGGGCTCACACTTCTTAATTGAGAGGTAGAGGTGGCAGAGAAGGAGGAGGTGGCATAAAACACCGCGGATATCAGCACCGAGGTAGGACCCGCTATTCTGGGTGTTGGAAGGACATGAGCGATCCCAGGCTCTGACTTGGTCCCAACCTCCACCAAGTTCACCCAATGTGTCGTCAGGGAGATATAGTGGCCCTGCCCGCCAGTACTTGTCCACGTGTCTGTGGTTAAGTGGACCTTCCCAGTAATCACGTTGGTGGGGGCACGATTTATGTTGCAGGAGACGTGCTGGTGTAGGGCTGGGATGGCACACCGGGAAAAATAGGGGACCGAGTAGCACGGGACCGCCACTGCCATCATGTTTTTGAAAGCCTCCGTTTTGACAAGCCTGTACGGCAGCATCTCCAGGCTGATTAATTTGGCAATGTGCATGTTTAAAGCTTGAGCGTGCGGGTGTGTGGCGGCGTATTTGCGCTTTCGCTCCAACGCTTCTGTTATCGACAGCTGAACGTTGTGCTGAGAGACATTGCTGGATGGAGTGGAGGACCGTGGAGGTGGGGGTGTGGGTGCAGGTCGGGAGGCGCTTGTGCCTGTGTCCTGGGAGGGGGATTGGATCTGTGTGGCAGGTTGGGGCACAGGGGAAGAGGCAGTGCTGTGATCCGCAGCCAGTGCATGGCCTTCGTCCCACCTTGTGGGGTGCTTGGCCATCATATGCCTGCGCATGCTGGTGGTGGTGAGGCTGGTAGTGGTGGTTCCCCGGCTGATCTTGGTGCGACACAGTTTGCACACCACTGTTCATCGGTCATCCACGCTCTCACTAAAAAACATCCACACCTTTGAACACCTAGCCCTCTGCACGGAGGCTTGGCGCGAGGGGGTGCTTTGGGAAACAGTTGGGGGGATTCTTCGCTCTGGCCTTGCCTCTACCCCTGGCCACTCCACTGCCTCTTCCATTCTGTCCTGCTGCTGCACTTGCCTCCCCTTCTGAAGCCCTGTTCTCAGTAGGCTTAGCAAACAGGTGGGGTCAGTCACCTCATCGTCCAGCTGCTCTTCCTCCAAATCCTCAGTCGCTCCTCCCTCGGACTTACTGCCCTTACTACTACCTCACTGACAGACAACTGTGTCTCATCATCCTCATCCACAAAAAGCTCTTGAGACCGTTGCCGGAAGTCTCCAGCCTCTTCACCCGGACTCCGGGAACTTTCCAAAGGTTGGGCATCGGTCACGACAAACTCCTCAGGTGAGAGAGGAACCGTTTTTTTCCACTCAGGGCAGGGACCTGATAACAGTTCCTGGGAGTCTGCCTGCTCTTCAGAATATGTCATTTTCATGGAGGGAGGGGGCTGGGAGGAAGGAGGAGCAGCAGCCAGAGGATTCAGAGTTGCAGTCCCTAGGCCGGGAGCAGTGGTCTGCGTAGAAGACTGGGTGGTCGATACATTGCTGGACGCATTTTCTGCCATCCACGACAGGACCTGCTCGCACTGCTCAGTTTGTAATAAAGGTCTACCACGTGGACCCGTAAATTGTGATATGAAGCTGGGGACCCCTGAAACTTGCCTCTCTCCAAATCCCGATACTTGATCTCACCAGCCACTCACTGCAGGGGGCTGGGATAGGGCTGGCACATCACAGGAGGAAGTGGTAATGCCTTCCCCGCATGTGTATTGGCTAGAAAATGGCGCTAAACATGCAGGGAAGGAAATGGAATTGACTCAAGTACCGCGTGGTGTTCGTCTCGAGTAACGAGCATCTCGAGTGCCCTAATGCTCGGACCAGTGTGTGCTCGCTCCTCTCAGGTCAGGAGTATTTTTTCCCCACAGTTTTTTTTCAGGAATTAATGCAATTTAGAGGAGAAAAAAAATAAAATTTCATATTTTTGCAAATATGTAATTTTAAAAACTTTTTTTTCCATAGTGCACATGAAAATGAGGAATTACACCCCAAATAGTTCCCCCTGTTTGTCCTGTGTTCAGAGACATCCCCATTGTGGCCCTAATCTTATGTCTGGATGCACAACAAGGTCCAAACCGAAAGGAGCAGCCGGAGGCTTTCAGAACAGACATTTTGCTTCATGGTGATTTAGGCCCCATTGCCCACTTATAGAGCTCTTGAGCGGCCAAAACGACAGATATTCCCCACAAATGACCCCATTTTGAAAACTAGAATTCATCTAGGGGTGTACTGCGTATTTTGACCCCACAGTTTTTGAATGAATCGAAGCAAAGCAGAAGAAAAAAAATACGATTTTCATTTTTCTGGCAATTGTGTCATTTTAAAAAACATTTTTTTTTGTCCAGCACACATATGAATGAAGACTTTCACTGCAGATAAAGATCCCGTCGGGGGACATCTACGGAGGACCTAGGTAAGTAATTTCACTTTCCATCATGAATCAGATCCGTAGAGGTGAAATGCTAATTTTTTTTACTTTTACTTGATCGCCATTATCCATTGGATAGCGGCGATCACGTGACTAGGGACCACAGCCCTCTATGAAATCTCCAGACTCTTGGCTACGTTTGGTAGCCAGGAGCAGGGAGATTTTAAATTACCTGGGCAATCTGCGGCTTTTGCGTATGTGTTTGCCATTTTGGTGACAGGCATGTGCGCAGAAGCCGGGTTAAGGTCTGTGTATAAATCCAGGGGCCTTAGGTTCAGAATTTCATCTTCCCTCACGGATATGATCAGGTCGATCCCTCTGGCTGCTCAGGATCGACCTCTCAGACACTGCAGTGTCTCATCTGTAACCAACCGGTTCTCCTTCTGGCCTCCAGACTCGGTCCCAGTACTGCGGGAAGGAACGAAGAGACATTCGTTATCCTATTCAACCAGTTTATTAACGTTATGCGGAGCTTTCTCCAATCAGTGCACCTTCTCTAGCTTGTAGGCCTTAGGCTCCGCACTCCGTTGTCTCACACAGACTACTTTCAATTACTCTACCCTGACTCTCTCTGCTAGGGGGCAGTCACTGCCCTTCAATATATACCACGTCCTGGTTGCCAGGGTCATGGGGATCATTTGGCATATTGCACCAGGCACGGGTTGCCCTTCCCAGCTCTCAGGGAGCACAGTTTCAAACCAAATGTTACAATCCAATAATATGTACGAGAACAGTATACAGAAGTGTCCATTACAATGCGAAACCTTCTTACAAATGTAGCAAATAATCCCAGATTTCATTGTAACCATTTTTATAGACAGTACAATGTCCTTAACTCTACACATCGGCTTCATACAATGTCCAAAATATATTAAAATACTGTATAAGCTAGACAAATATGAGCTGTCTTATTTAGAGATTGCAATGAGACTCATGTATAAAAACAAATGCAGAGAAAAGGGGGAGGAGTTACTCAATGCAACCAATCCGGTCACTTCCTGTTCAATCTGACCTGTACTTAAAAATTGAAAGTGAACTGTAATTGGCTGCTCTGGGTAACGGGGCACAAACTTTTCTTGACCTACTGAAGATATGCAAAGTTCAGTGGATATTCGAAAGAAATTACTATTATATATATATATATGTGTGTGCTGTACTTTTCCTTTAAAGGGTTTTTGTCATTAAAACCAAACCTTGTCCCCCAGCTGGACTCTACTTAAAATAACAAACAGCGTACTCTCCTTTCCTGGGGCACCTGGGTGCATGACAGCCGCTGCTGATATCGGCGATGGCATCCAGGTAGACAAGCCAGGCTGAAGCATGTGACAGTGCTGCGACCAATCAGAGGCCGCAGCATCACCGTCAGCGCTCCTTGCATTAGTGCTCAAATCATGGCTGCCATGATGCCAAGAGTTTGGAGAAGTGACGCTGCGGCCTTCCACCCAGTCCGGCTGTCAACTGCATCCCTGGGCCTCGGAGAGGTGAGTTGTTTGTTATTTTGGGCAGGGCCCAGCTGGGGGCGGGGCATTGTTTTAATGATAAAACCCTTTAAATAAAATATCAACATAAAAGAATCTGTAACAGATTATGAAATCGCAACATAAATTCTGTGACTTTTTAAGTACAAGTTTTTATAAAGAATTTTAAGAAGTTTGGTGTCTTGAAAAGTTCTTTTGCGTTGCAGTTCAGGGTAAAGTCTCTCCAGGGATTGTTCTGGAGTTGAAGATTTTTGGGTAGAATTCGATCATCAGTTCCGTAAACAAGTTAACGGGAACTAGGGCGTTTATTGAAGGAGCGCCCTCCTGTGGCCACACTAAATTCACCCCGAAGACGCAGGCCAGATTGGAAGCAGTCATCTTGTTGCTAATGTTTTCCATAGAGACCTGTCAATTAAAAGAGTTGAAGGTCAGACCAAATATGCCAAACAGATCCTAAAAGAAAAGCTCAGCAATGGAAAATATATAATTCAATGGGGAAAAGCTGCTTTAGAAAAAGAAAAACAGGAACTAGAACTCAATGCCAGGCAGCAGCTGATAAAGCAGATACAATGTGCATAAAAATAATAACAAAACTGTGATTCAGATACAGATCACTGCTAAGGCTTCATTTTGACCATGTTGTATTTTGGAGTCTATACTGTAAAAAGGAGTTTCTGTCATTAATATAGGAAAGGGTTCTTTACAGTAAGAGTAGTCCAGCTTTGGAATACCGTAGCCCAAGAGGTAGTAATAGATAAAAGTGGCATAAAAAAAGCTATTATTAATTTGATAAAATGATGCCTTGTGCAGAAAATCAAAAAAATTGTAACAATGATGGCTAGACACAAGGCAGCAGAACTGACCTGCACCTAAAGAAATTGCCTATCTTCTAGGCGCCACTGGGTTTACAGAAGGGCCTCGCATGTGCTGCACTGTCCATTTTCCCACTATTCTGGCCACTCTTCAGTCTTCAGCCCCCACGTCATCAGGGCCCTCTGGTCATCCTCTGTGCTGCTCCCCAGAATAGGGATGCTGTTGCACTCGCGGCTTGTGTGGCCTCTGCCACTTTAGCTCTGCTGGACTTTGTGCTGCAGCCCCTTTAACAGTCTTTGCTGCATGCCTTGCTGGTGCTGTGTCACTTCCACTGGTGAGCTCAACTGCAGCCTGTGGCACAGCTTATATTCTTTTTATATCAGGTGTCAACAGCCCCAAGAACATTCTCCAGTGTTCAGAGCTGGGAGTGGGGGCTTAATCCCATTCACTTACCTATCGTGGGGGCAGTATTCACAGTGGTGACATGCTAGTTGAATTACCAGTGACATCATATTGGCGGATTCTCCTTTACATGGCACTTTCAATACCTCTCTTCTTCCCACTGCTGTCAGCACAGTGTTATCACCCACTCCCTGCCATTATACTAGCAGGGGGATCAGGGCTTCCAAACAGAAAGTGCCTTTCTCCTCTCCCTGGCCCCCCAAGGCTGCATTACTAGCTGGAGGGGACGGGGCTTATGCACGGTACTCAGGACACTTATAAAAGTTGTTTCGCTGCTTAGACTATAGGTGGAAGGAGCGTGGGGTATTCCTTCCGCCCAGTTACACAAGCAGGAAAACAAAACAAACTACAAGGCTAAGAAGCGAGAACTGAATTAAAAAATAACCACAGGAAAAATACTGCAGTGACAAAAAACAAAGCTAGACTAGGAATCAGATACTAGAAGCATATAAGGAACACTGGATACAAGTGCTTATATCTTATAACCAGCAGCACACTGCAGAAGCCAGGAATATTTAAAGAGAGAATAACCAATAAGGAATTCCTCTCCAAAAGAGCTTGAGCTGCAGCAGTGCGGTCGGCTGACCCTTGTTACACAGCAACTGCCACAACAAGAAACAATACTCAGTGCCAAGCAGGAGCCAAAAAAGGCAATTGTGTAATGACTAATACATAATATGTGGAGAACTATAATTAACAAGCAGGGAAGCACTATGATCTGGAATACCCAAGGCTACTAGGCACTAGGCTTAAAGTGGACCATACATGAGATAGCTGTTGATCGACTGCTTTATACCCCAAAATCCCCTTCAGCTGAACATGCGTTGTATCCAACATATTGTGCTGCCAATGCAAGAGGGATGAGGAGTGCTCTGTTTCGCTCTTATGGATTATAGCTTCTCACAGCCACTCGTGAGCTAAGTCCCATCCATCAGCCACTCTGTGGCACTTTGGATGCAGCTCTAAATTTAAGTTGCAGACTGTACTATCAAAGTTGGTTACAAGATAGAGCTCCAGTATTGCTAGTAGAAGTCAATGGCGCTATTAGAGACCATATTGGGAAGCTTCTAGAGAAGGGATGTGATTGGTTGTGTAGCCCCAAATGACACAGTTCGGAAGGGCCAGTGGCCATCTTAGGGCTGGGACACAGTCTTGTTCAGTGTCAAGCAGCAGCAGCAGCCAGCTGAAGTGGTGGTGGCCATTTCAGAGCTCAGCAGGTGGTTCTCCATGCTGCAAAACTGCAGAGGGCCTGAGTCACCAGAGTTTGTAGAAGAGGCCAAGAGCAGCGCAGGCCAGGGGCACAAATGGCGGAGTGAAACCAAGAGAGCCCTGATGATCTGGAGGCTGAAGCTGACAGCAATGACATCAACAAGCCTTCCTGTGCAGCATCCAATCGGGGTACCAAAGTGGGGTAGACCACGGGTAGGAAAGATGGTTGTCACAGGTGGCTCTGTAACCTCTCCCAACAATGGCGTCAAGGTGCCTGGCTTGGTCGTCGCACAGTGGGACAAAGGGTTTTTGTAACTTATGGTTTCTAACCGTGGTTTGTCACGTGACACCAGCAATTCATTTGGTACTCTGGTTCTTAAGGACGGAATAAAAGACACAAATCCTGGTAGCTTTGTTTTAGTAAACTGGAAGTGCACAGATTTACTTAAGCTTTACATTCAAAAGAAACACAACAGTAGTCTTGCAGTAATTTGGCAAGATTAAGACTTGGTAGTGAGATGACACGTTACTTGACAGTTGAAAACAATAGAAGACAATTTACTCTTCTGCTCTCTCTATTTGACTCTAGAGGTTTCTTCAGTATGACTCCCACAGTCCCAGTTATCTGTTGGGCTTACTGGATGATTATAACGCAGTAGCAAAGTAGAATATAAGACAGCCCTTTTTACTTTCCCTGGCTTTGACTTCACTGGATAGTTTTAGTAACTCACTATTTTAGTGGAAAAAACGATCCTGAATTCTCTCCTCCAAACTGCTCGTTGGTAAGGAAGCTGGAGAATCCTGCCTTCCTCACTCAGAACACGCATTGTCTCTTCTAACTCTGCAGAGCACCTCTCACACGTCCTCCTCTGACAAATACCTCCTCCCGACTCCCTCATTGTTCTGCCTCTAACTCCTCCTCTTCCTGTTTCACTCCTGAACTTTCTCTACTCCTCCCCCTAACACCCTGCCTCACCTGATATTTTCCCGCTCTGGACTATCATTCCATCCCCCTCCACCAATTAGTGATAGCATGACAAGCAGCCAATAAGCAGCCAGCTGTTTCCAAGCAGTTAGCTTTGAGAAGAAAGGGGGAAGTTAGGGTTTCTCCAACGTACAGCACCTTCTATGTTTCCTAGGCGTCCATAGCTAGATGCTACAGGACAAATGATTATGTTCTGGAAGACCCTCTGGGCCACTACACCCGCGTAGAACTCAGTCCCGAAAGATGACGGCGCTATGATCTGAAAAAGGGACAAGCCACGTGAGCCCCCTCCAATGACATGTTAGTGTATGCACACTATAGGGATGTGAGCGAAGGCTTGTGGACTGTTGATACAATGTAACTGATAACCAAGTCAGGAATGTTATGGGCAGATATGTTAGGGGAGCGACCCGATCCAAAACTTGTGCCATCTCATACATCTATATATCCTATGATACTCTGTGTAAATCTCACCATTTGCCATTTAATATGCAAATTAGATGCAATCACCCTATCAGACTATATGGAAATTTCCATCATATTTGGATTCTAGGCCTCGCTCTACTTTAGCGCATGTTCTGCGGGATGCGAATGGCAGTATAATTGGTGGGATATGTATTTATTTTCGGTTTGCATAATAGATTCCGTTATAATAATGCAGTTCTGTCCGCGTGATTATCAATCTAATGACTCTAATGTGTCACATGGGGAATTGCTAATATCATTTATCTAATTGACTAATCAGATTTATGCGCACATCAAGACAAACATTTGTAGAGTTATGTTCCTGCAGCCGCATTCTGCAATCTGGATGGCGAGCGCCGACGACTCCCGCTATTAATGTACTGCTTGCTCTGTCCATAATGCAACGCTCTGCTGGCTAATTACTGGGAAGGTTATGTAGAACCGCCGCACACCTCATTACCGCCTCAAGTACCAGCCTCTTAACAAGTGCATAGAAATGATGCATTGACTGTTGAGCAAATGTCACTCGCCGTGCAGGGTCCGCATTGGGATCATTGTTCTTCAAGTGACGCCAGGGTTTTCTTAACCCCTTAACATCACAGGATGCCACAGTGCGCTCCCTCGGTGACATCATCGGTACTCCGCGATGTAATCGCAGTGTGCCGATGGGTGACCATGGCCACCAGACACCATAAACTGGTCAACTGCTATTATATTGCAATGCATTTCCATACTGATCAGAGCTTTTATGGTTCACCCCCTGCAGCATGATCGAAGGGTGCCGATAGGTTAACATGGCAGCATGCTGCCACGCAAAGATCCCTATCAAGTGCTGCCCGAGGCACGGCATGAAATGCAGCATCAAAAATTGCTATATACTGCAATACTGAAATATTGCAGTGTATAGCACAGGCGATCAAGTGATCACAAGCTGAAGTCACCCGTGGGGACTAAATAAAGATTTAAGGGTTAAAAAAAAAATTAAATAAAAACCTTTTACCCATTTTTTTCTATAAAAACAACTAAACAATTAAAACCCTCCGCATAGATTTGTTATTGCCTAGAAGTCTGAGCAGTTCATATAACAATATTTATCCCGCATGGTCAAGGCTGAAAAAAAGGATAGAAAGCCAACTATCAGACTTTGATCAAAAAGTGATCAAAAAGATGTATGCCCCGAAAATGATGATAATAAAGACGACAGCTCGCTCCCCAAACACGAGCCCCTGTGCAGCAAGAGCGGCGGAAAAATGACGAAAACTGATGAGTCGCAGAATATGGTGAGAACAAGCAGTTTATATGTGAGGAGAAAAACGTATTTACCTTTTGGGCGTATTTTGCAGCCAAGACAGGGCATTTTGATCGGGCGCTTTTACCGCTCCGGTGGCTGTATAGGCTTCTATGGGAGCCAATGACAGCAGCTGGAGAAGGGAGGTGGGAGGGAGTTTAGCAGCGTGAGCGCTAAACTCCCACCCTTTCCCTCCTCCTCTCCGGCTGTTTGCAATGGGAGGGGTTGGGATGGGGGCGGAGCTCAGCTTATCACTGGCCTGCCCCCGCCCATTGCTGTCTGCCAACAGGGAGCTTAGCACACTAGCCCCGCCTCCACTCCACCCCTCCCCTTGCAGACAGCTGGCAAGGGTAGGAAAACGATAGAACAGCTTAGCAGAGCTACACTGTCTCCCCTGCCCGACGGCATTGCGGCCTCGGTGTATGTGCGCCAGGCCCCTGCCGTCTAAATGGGTGCACAAATTTTAGACTTGTGTGCCCGTTCACGCCTTTTTACAGCGCATGTAAAAACGCCTATGGTCGTGTAAATTACGCCTTAAATATATAAAAACATTTAAAAAACATATAAATTTGGTATCCATATAATCGTACCCACAGAACAAGTTCATAGGTCACTGTTACTGCGCTGTGAACGCTGCAAAAACTAAACCCACCAAAAATGGCACATTTGCATTTGCTTCATTTCTCCCAACTTTCTGATAATGATACATTTCTGGTCCAGAAGGGGTTAAAGGTCTTGTTTAATCCCTGTTAGAATAGTCCTTTTACAGTAACCCGATCACGACGTGTCCCATTGTGGAGACCCCCAGTGATCAGCTATAATCTGGGGGGAAATCTGGCAATACAGTAAGTGTTTCATTTCCCCACAGCACCCCTGCAGGACATATGAGTTATGACACTGTGGCCATTCATATCTATGTGTAGTCTGTGTAGACCAGGACTAGTCCTTCCATGGAGTCCCTCTTTGTAGCTGCTCTCCTCTCTGGCCAAGAGATGAGGATTCCAGAGAGCCCCTCTATTAACTCCAATAGGGTGTATTAAAGTGGGTTTCTAAAGTGGATGAGCCCCTCATCACGGGCGAGCAGGATAGGGGGCCGTGAATCGCGCTCGGTGTCTATGTAAAAGCCACAGGGCTGCTGTGCGTAGATTCATGTGAAAGCACGTTGCATCGCTGCAGGGATGAGGGGAATCCCCACCACGGCTGTCACAGCTGCGGCAGGGGATCGCCGAGTTCTTCCATTGCTTCCTATGGTAATAAGCGTGGGGCTGCGATGCGCGATCACGCAGCCAGATAGACCATGCTGGATCTGTTTCTCGCCTTGCATTGCGGTGCTATGCAGGAAAAAAAAACCAAAAAACAATCGCTCGTGTGTGACCCCATTCCAATGGGTTTCATATTTGTGCGTCTCACAAAAACCCAAATCCCGCCATCTTTCGGTGCGTCTTGTTTCCGCGGCGCACACACTGCAACACAAATGACCTGATAACTTTATTCTCGGGTCGGTGCGATCGCCGCGGTGCCGAACTTAGAGGGTTTTCTTTTGCTAAACTATTTGTATTTTTTTTCAAAGTTATTTAGTTTTTACTATTCCCCCCCCCCCCCCGTCTTCTGACCGCCAGAACATTTTTATTACTTTTCCGTCTACACGGTCGTGCGCGGCTCGTTTTTTGCGGGACGTCCTGCAGTTTGTGTTGGAACCATTTTGGAACGCATACAACTTTCTGATCACTTTTTATTACATTTTTTTTCTTGGACAGGGCGACCAAAAAAGGGCAGTTCTGGCGTTCCTTTTTTCCTGACGATGTTCACCGCACGGTAAATAATAAATCAGTTTGATAGATCGGACGTTTACAGACGCAGCGATACCAAATGCGTGGGGTTTTTGTTTTATTATTTAGATTCTTTTAAAGGGTTAACAGGTCCGATGAGCTGCGAAACCCCCCCCCCATACAAACCCTGAACCTACGGGACTTAACCGTACGTCCTGTAGCGTTAAGGGGTTAAAGCAGTTGCCTCATCATAGACATTGGTGGTTGAGCACATGTCATGCCTCCCTTCTCCTGTGGAGGTGCTGTAGGGGATTTGAACACTTGCTGTTGGGTTCTCTCACATTTGACAGCTGATGACATAACGTCCTTTTTTTGCCCCCCCCCCCCCCGTCATAAATTACTATATTGCACTGATAGGCAGTCTGACTGTATTCTGCTTGTGCAGAAAGGAGCACTATAGTAGCATTCCCATCCCAAAACAGCTCAAGGAATGCCCTATTTCACCTAAAATAAGCCCTAGCATAATTTTTAAGGATTTGTGAGGTTCTACGTGTAAAAAAGTAAAATCTTTTGGAGCAAAAATTAATATAAGACCCTGTCTTATTTTCAGCAAAACAGGGTAAATACAGCACCAGAACCAAGATATAACATAAGTACAGCACCAGAACCAAGATATAACATAAGTACAGCACCAGAACCAAGATAGAACATAAATACAGCACCAGAACCAAGATATAACATAAGTACAACATCAGAACCAAGATAGAACATAAATACAGCACCAGAACCAAGATATAACATAAATACAGCACCAGAACCAAGATATAACACAAGTACAGCACAAATCAAGCTCAGTACATAGATACAATATTAGCACCATACTCCTAACATAAATACAGTACCAGTACCAAGCTCATAATATAAAGACAGTAGGCTACACATTTGTGTTTCGGGGCTGCTGACGCTTTGGAGTATCAGTGTGGAGGAAGCAGAGCAGGAGGAAATTTATGTAGCTCCTCAAGATGCTCCCGCACGGGGTAAGATGCTTATCTGGCCTGGTGGACCTAAGGAGGGTGATGGCCACAGCTTACCTGATGTTCCCCCTACGTGCAGGTAGCCAGATCCATAAGTCACAGGTTCCATATAGTGACGACCAGCCATGTTAGGCGGCCCCCTCTCTCCACGGGCCACACCGCAGCCGTACGGTCTATCTCTATGGTACATCCTTGCTTCCACCCGCCGCGGCCCCATGACAGATCTGACGGGTTTCCACTGAGTTGGCTACATTCCCCCGGGTGACCGCTTGTCAACATGGAGTTTTTATGCCGATGTGAGGAGTTTTTCATTCACTTCTGCGACATTGCGGACCTTTGGCGCGTGTTTCTCGTGCGTCGCCGGATCGCTAGTGTTTCCCATTGATTTCAATAGAGAGCATCCCATCGCACTTGCGTGCACATCAGACGGTATGCGAGCGCCGTGCGCTGTCTTCTAAGGTCCCATGGACACGGTGTGCGGCGCTCCGAGGGACGCCACGAGGGGGAACGAGACGCCAGTGTCATCCTTAAAAATGGCCGACGTGAATAAATCCATTAAAAAGCGCGGAGTTCACATTTGTGCGCGTTCTGTGCGTTGCGAGATTCTCGCTGTGTGAATAGGCCCTGACTGGGAGGTGTGAGGAACTCACCATGTTTAGGAAGCACATGAGGTACTTGAGGACGGCGTAGTTGTGGTCGGGGAGGCGCTGCGCGATCTGCTTACAGCTGTTGACTCGCAGGATGCTCTCCACGTCTGGAAGGGAAGCCAGAGGGAGACATTACCAATACATACATTAGTCCGGCAGGGTAAGGGATCCTATGAGGGGCAGCGTCATCTCCATCACTGTCCAGCAGGCTGGAGGTGCCTTTCTCTCCCTCTGCCTCATAGCTATAGGCATCATGGCGGTTGTAATTGTGACCAGGGGTCCCACAAGCCCCCCTCACCACATAATGATTTCAGCCTTTAATGATCAGACAGAGTCCTCCAGACCTCCACACATCCTTACATTAACTCTTTTGCTGCCCTCCACCAGGGATCATAAGATTAATCTTTTTACTAACCTTGACCACCAGGGGTCCTCATATTTATCACTTCACTTCCCTAGACCACCAGGAATTTTTATTTTTACCTCTTCACTTTCCTACAACTACCAGGGATCCGTAAAGTGAACCTCCTCACTGCACTGGGCTACAAGGTTTACTGACATTAACTGCCTCACCGCCCTAGACTACCAGGGATACCTACATTCCCTCCCTCACTGCTATAAACCACCAGGGATACTAACATTAACTCATTTACGGCCCTAGACCACCAAGGATACTTACATTAACCTCCTCACTGCCCTAGACCATCAGCAGTCCTTACATTAACCCCTTCACTGCCCTAAACCACCAGGTATACTGATATCAACTCCTTCACTGCCTTAGACCACCAGGGATCCTTACATTAACCACCTTACTGTTAGTATACCTGGTTGTCTCTGACATTAACCCCTTCACTGCACTAGACCACTGGGAATATTTACAGTTGCACCTTCATTGCTCTCGATCCTCAGTAATGCTGACATTAACCTTTACTGCAATAGAACACTAGGCATACTAGCATTAGCCTTTTAACTGCCTTAGATTACCAAGTACATAAATTCCTTCCAGCTCTAGACCACCAGTAATCTTAAATTAACCCCCTCACTGTTCTAACCCACAAGGTTTACTGGCATTAACCCTTTCACTGTCCTAGATCCAAGATCACCGAGGATTCTGACATTACACTGTTCACTGCCCAAGACCACCAAAAATATTTACAGTCACCCTTTCATTGTGCTTGGCCACCAGTAATGCTGACACCAACACTTTTACTGCCATAGAACACTGCACATATAAACATTAACCCCTTCACTGCTCTAGACCACTAGGGATGTGGACAATAATCTTCACTGTGCTAGACCTGGATGCTCTTTAATATTATTTGCCTGGAGGCTACGTGGACCTGAATATCTGGCTGCTTTTCAGAGCTAATTATTAGAGTTCTGTAATATTTATTTGATGCAGTTCTGTATGAGACGGCTTAGAGGGCAGAGCGTCCACCATTGGCTGCAACGGCTTACAGGGGCCACAAGCTGAACTGTGCACCAGGGACCATGAGCCTTTAGCTACACAGCTGTCCTGCCTACAGAATCTCTATTAATGATCAAACCCCTTCAGCCTCCTGAAAACCTGTATGGACACAAAGGAGGGGGTAGGAGGGAGATGCAGCTGCAGTTCCCATATTAGAACTTGCTATGGGAGTGGGAGGGAGTAGAAGAGGCTGCCCGGACGCTGCCACTGGGGTGGGTTGTTTGTTGGGTATGACATGTGACATCTGTGCCCGGTAAAGAGTGCTCTAGTTGACTTACTGGTGATTTCGAGGATAGTCCGGTAAGAGGCGAACGTCAGCAGCGGTTCTGGGAGCTCCCGCAGGAAGGTCTTCAGGACGCTGGCGGGGACATGCTCATCTCCATATTCAGCAAAATTCACCGGTTTCCCTGTAGATTCAGATGACTCGTTTGATTGGTTCTGCTCATTAATATTTAGCCGCTTATCATACAACAGAAGCAGCGAGCAGTAATTGAGTCTTAGCGGAATCTGGAACACGCAAATAATTCAGGCTGGGAGATAATAGACCGGCGGAGCGCAGAGGAATTCACGGGGAGCCCTGCTGCATCTCTAATCGGCTGCGTTACTAACAATGTATCTACAGGAAGGGATTCTATCCACCTGAAGAACTCCAATAATCTGGCATCCTGTAGTCCGGATCACCAGATAATCCAATCCTGCTGCAGCTGAGGTGTGTATTCGGAGGTTCTGCAGCAGCATCTGACATCTTTAGTATGATGTTCTGCAGCAGCTTAAATGTGTATTATGAGGTTCTGTAGCAGCTGAGGTGTCTAATATGTTTACAGCAGCTGATGTGTATATTATGAGGTTCTGCAGCAGCTGAGGTGTGAATAATAATGTTCTACAACAGCTAAAGTGTGCATTATGAGGTTCTGCAGCAGCTGAGATGTGTATTAGGAGGTTCTGCAGCAGTTTAGGTGTGTTGTATGACGTTCTGCAGCAGCATCGGTGTCTGATATGTTTTGCAGCAGCTGTAGTTCTGCAGTAGCATCTGATATCTGTATTATGAGGTTCTGCAGCAGCTTAGGTGTCTAATATGTTTTGCCACAGCTGAGGTTCTGCAGCAGCTGAGATGTGTGTTAGGAGGTTCTGCAGCAGCCGAGGTGTGTTTTATGAGGTTGTGCAGCATCTGACATCTGTAGTATGATGTTCTGCAGCAGCTGTGACAATTGTATTTTGAACACTGCAACTGCTGAAGAACCTCTTCTTAAAGAAAGCGGGGGCACTACATGTCAGTCGGGGGTCGACACAGGAGGAGGTAGTTCCTTACAAAGTGATTTGTGAGCTGTGCCCTGCAGGAGATCAGCGCTGCCCAATGTACGTGGCGCCGCTCATCTTTGTATAATCAGCTGACCTCAGAATGGGAGATTTTCCTCTAGCGCTCACCATATATATATATTTTAGCAGATCACGGAGCGCTGCCAGCCTCCGGCGCCGCACACAAGATTGGCGCACAGAACAAACTTCACTGCGTAAAATGGGCAATTAGAGGAAGATAAAATGTAATGGGCGGTGAGCGGTAATCATCAGCGGGTGCGACATGTCACCCATCCTTACAGGGGGCAAGTCGTCCCAGGATACGCCTGGCGGCGCCCATATGGTGGTGGTGGGGTGGGGGGGGTAGTTCATGTGACTGATGGCTCCTCCGTTAACGTGACACGGATATTACAAATGGCTTTATGATGAACTAATTAAATGATGGCTGCAGATAGACCCGGCATCACACGGCTCCGGGGGGCACTGGGGGGCTCCGGGGGCTCTGGGGGGCTCTGGGGGGCTCCAGGGGCTCTGGGGGGCACTGGGGGGCTCCGGGGGCTCTGGGGGGCACTGGGGGGTACTGGGGGGTACTCACCCAGATTGTAACGCTTCTGGATGTCTCTGATGATGTGAGAGGAAACCGATCTTCGGAAGAGTCCTTCTGTCCGCAGCCCTAGAGGGGAGAAAAGGACATTTGTGGGGTGATTGGAGGGGCCACACATCAGGGGGTGACAACTTCTTCAGGGGTCCCTTCCCCACGGAAGCCCCTGTGCTCCAGACTGTGACTGAATTATCCAGGATCAGTTCCCAAAACTGAGACCCCCATTTGTGGTGCTTTTGTAGATCCCGCTCATCGAAGAAATGCACATTTACATAAGCCCCGCCCCCTTTGGGGTTCTTATATGACAAATATGTCGGCTTTAGTAAATACTTGTACTCCCCATGAACTTACAAACTCAGCAGCATCCTGCCTTAGAACTGAACACTGTGCCTCTGTAATTACTCCTGGAAATGTATGAATACATTGGCAATTGGGTATAACCAGTTGGGGGTGGGGGGAGGGGGGGCAGTCGCATGTCTGTATACTCTGACACAGCCAAAATTGTTTTTGTGTCTTCCGTCATACGAAAACATATATATTGCACTTTGCACTGATAGGCAGTCTGCCTGTATTCTGCTTGTGTGGAAATCAGCATGAAAGCAGCATACCCACACCGCAACAGCTAAAAAAATATATACTCCACAGAACCAATTTTCTAGCATAAATACAGCACCAGAACCAAGCTCAGCATATAAATACAGAGCCTGGGACCAAGCTCATAGCATAAATACAGCACCAGAACCATACTCATTATATAAATACAGCACCAGAACCAAGCTCAGTATATAGATACAGCACCAGAGCCAAGCTCAGTATATAAATACAGCACCAGAACCAAGCTCAGTATATAAATACAGCACCAGAACCAAGCTCAGTATATAAATACAGCACCAGGACCAAGCTCAATATATACATACAGCACCAGGACCAAGCTCACAGCATAAATACAGCACCAGGACCAAGCTCACAGCATAAATACAGCACCAGAACCAAGCTCAGTATATAGATACAGCACCAGAACCAAGCTCAGTAGATAAATACAGCACCAGAACCAAGCTCAGTATATAAATACAGCACCAGGACCAAGCTCAGTATATAAATACAGCACCGGGACCAAGCTCACAGCATAAATACAGCACCAGAACCAAGCTCAGTATATAGATACAGCACCAGAACCAGGCTCAGTAGATAAATACAGCACCAGAACCAAGCTCAGTATATAAATACAGCACCAGAACCAAGCTCAGTATATACATACAGCAGCAGAAACAAGCTCAGTATATAAATACAGCAGCAGAACCAAGCTCACAGCATAAATACAGCACCAGAACCAAGCTCAGTATATAGATACAGCACCAGAACCAAGCTCAGTAGATAAATACAGCACCAGAACCAAGCTCAAAACATAAATACAGCAAGAAACAACGTCTGTGTCCCCCTACAATATGGTGGTTAGAGCACTGTGTGACCACATGGGTTGCACATAATTAAGGCCAGCTATTATCACAAAGGCCAGCCAAAGGTAACACCCAATTGTCAATTCATTCATACATTTCCAGGAGGAGTACCAGAGGGACAATGCAATGCAGAGTTATTAGAAAAGATGCTCCAAATGGTCTTTTATGGGAAATGTACTTATTTACTAAAACAGACAACAGGACAAGAGGGTGGATCCTCTTTAAAGTCAAACATTCCCCAAATGATCCTTTTGTGTGGAGACTCTACATGCTCAGTGGTTGTTACTCCGCTCTCCGCAGGCCCTGTGGTAGCCCGGAATGCTTTCTCTTTTTTTCTGACTTTTGCAGCTCTTGAATTGTATCCAAGAGGTTCAGAAAAATACTCTGATACTATTTAAGCCATCCTTTAAATGCCACACTATGCAGAGACACCCCCTAATGTCTCGGAGAATGCTAATGTCTACTTGTCAATTTATTCATACATTTCCAGGAAGAATAACTGAGGAACAGCACAATGCAGAGTTGTAGGAATAAGAGGCTCCAGAATTATTATGTAATTGGGATTGCAAGTATTTACTAAAACAGGAATGTCAGGAGAACGGAGAGGTCCTCTTCAAATGTGTTGTAGTGGATAAAGGGTGTGAATAATTATGCAAACAGGTATTTTGTTCTCATTGGATTTAATTAGCCCCTTCATTTTTCTCTCATTCCGATTAACAGAAAAAAAGACTGTTTAACATCACAATTAAACGTAGAGGGGAGGGGGGTGAATACTTGTTCCAGGCACTTTGCAGCAAGCGGAGCGAGGCTCTGGAGCACATGAGCTCTTGGCCCGGACCTTTATGATCTCTATCAGACACAGTCACAGTGATGCTTCCTGTCACGGAGGGTCATTAAGCCGTTACGGGTGGAAACATTTATGCCGCAATTTGCATAAATTTTAATAGGAATGTAATAAGTGTTTATTTAATTAGAGTGCAGCAAAATGCAAATCTACAAGCAGCGCTAACGAGAGCGGCAGAAGGAGGGCCTCCTCCCAGGACACCACGTGAGGTGTGGGGTGGCATCAGCAGTGCCCTCAGTGCCCAACGACCTACCTGGGGCAAGAGGGGCCAGGAAGTACAGAGATCAGTGGAGGACAGGGAGCAGCGGGGATCAGTAAGGTAAGTCTGTCCTCTTCTACAACGTATGTCCAAGGTTGCTCGATAGAGTGAATGTAAGCGCCATGAAAAGACGGCCATCAAGCGGGTGACGGGCGACAATTTGTTCACGAGTTGCTTAGTTTCACAAGCGTCTCCCATTAGACGATGATTGTCTGACGCCCTTATTAAAACATTTTGCCCTCCTGCTAAACACTCACTGGTTCCCAGAAACGCATCGATACATGAGAGTGATCGTCAGCTGAACAGCCCGATGGGCTCGGGAAGAACACTCGCTGGTCTCTCGCTGGGTTGGACTTCGATGAAAGTGTTGTAGCATCTGGAAGCAGCGAGCGTCCACCTGGAGACCACCTACACAGATTTATGTGCGTTCAGTGGACTTGGAAGCCAACGATGTTGGGGAGGGGTCAAAACCTCAAATACTCCCCCAGCAAAGAACCTGAGACCCCGTAAGAGGCCGATGAATGAGCATCATGATATATGGTCAACGATTGTGAAAGCACACGAACGGACGACGGTCGCGGGAACACTCTAGTGACTATTTCAGGCAGTTATTCACATGATAGCAGTCACCACCCTCGGAGAAAGAGTGAAGGAAGAATAAACAGAACTCAGAGTTTTCTAGCCAGAAGTAGCACTGGAGCATGTAAGAAGACGACTCAGCTGGGTAATCATGGGAATTACTTCTATGAGCTGTTTCTTAGTCGTTCCACTTATGCCACAGTCAGTAGGATACAGCAGGAAGCATGTCTGCATTACTGGAGGATCGTGACAAGAGGCTTGCCCATAATTTACTTGACAATCGACATGGGCGCACAGATGCTTAATTGGGTTCAAGTCTGGGGAATTTGGGGGCAGGGAAGTACTGTGAAGTCTCGGTCGCGCTCTTCCAACCGCTGTCGGACATTTCTAGCCGTGTGACATGTTGCATTGTCTTGCTGGAAGATCCCATCAGCCCCAAGAAAGACAAACAGCATGTATGTGCAAGGATGGATTCCTAACCAATTCGCCTCAGAGTGCCTTCCACACGGATCAGTGGCCCAGAGAATGCCACCAAAAACTTCCCAGACCACAACGCTGCCACCACCGACTTGTGTTCTGCCATAAGTGGATGCAGGGTGTTTGTTCTCTGATGTTTCTTGCCTCACACACCATCGCCCATCCATTTGATGAAGCAGAAAACGTGACTCAATCGTTGCTCTAAAGACTTGTTTAAAGGGTCTGACATTGATTTGAAGGAATGCTGCCATCCAACAGGTGGCGCTGCGCAGGTATTGTTCCATCTCCCTTATTTGCATATTACCCAGAGGAGCATGCATGGCCTTGTAAGTCTCCTCACTCACCTCCCGGGCGTCTCCGCACCCCTTCTAGGTTCTTCGAGATGATACCCCTCCCGACCCAGTTTGCAATGGGTACTATTCTTAGGACTGAGTTAGTGCAGATAGCATTAAGTAGCGAAGGGGGTCTGCTATGATATTACAGGATATAGACATTAGGTGACCAGCAGGTTGTTGATCCGGGTCTTACAGTCAGGTAGGAACTCAAGCGTTGATCCAGGGATTATTCTGACTGCCATCATCGAGTCGGGTAGGAATTTGTTCCTCCAAATGGGCTTAATTGGCATCTGCATTGTTGGGTTTTTTCCTTCCTCTGGATCCACAAGGAAGGTGGAAACAGGCTGAAGTAGCTGGACATTGTCTTCATTCAGCCCAGCATACTACCGGTATGTTACTATGTTACTTGGAATCCTTGTCACTGCCACTTCATTCCATGTACATTGCATAGTGGTGGTTCCCGGTATTGCAGCTCAGTGCCAATCACTTGCTGCTCTCAGGGCATGTGATCGATGGACATGATGTCACATGCCTGAGAAGAAGCTGCGGTGTGGCCCCGAGCACCAGAGCCTCTTCAATCAGCTGATTATCCTGAGGATCGGTCATCAATTGTGAAGTCCTGGAAAATACCTAGAACTCTTTCTTTACTGAAGAGGATGCAGAAAACAAACTGTAACAGTATAACAATAAAGACTTGTCTAGAACGCATATCATATGAGTCACACATGTCTAATATTAGGCCTGAGGGTGGAATTCGGCCCACCAACCCATTTAATATGGCCTGCAAGGCCTGCTGCAGGTAAAAACTTGAGTGAGGCTTTACATGCCCCCCCCCCAACTACTTGTCTCCTTTGTGACGTAGCAAGCCCCGGGCCGCCTCCACAACATAACATGGAGGTGAAGCCACAGCGCTCTGCTGCCATCAACGCGTCGAGCGCCATAATCTTTTCGCCCACCGAGGCCACTGAGTACGTCAGAGGACAGCCAGCACCTCCATAATTTGGTGTGGCAGGCTTTTTGATGGCTGAGGGGCACTTACCTATAAAGCAGCATAGGGGAGTAATTATCACTTTATTATAGGTATGGGTGTTTATCAGTTGGGGGCACCTACTTAATGGGGGGAATTGCCTACCTACTGGGGCATTCTGGGTGTTTTTTTATTATCTACCTAATAGGGGGGAAGATTACCTACTGGGAGCAACTACATAATGGAGGGGCTACCTACCCCCCACCCACCACCACCCAATCTATCTACCCTTATCCTTTCTTCCCCAGCCGTCCTGTCTATGAATCTGGTGCCCTCTACTGTAAGAACATCACCTTACGTAGTGCTGTGGCCATACCGAATAGGGCTGAGCTGCATGGAGCTGTAGTACCAGGCATGGCCACTACCAAATGAACGCCACTATGCCTGTGTAAGGAGTTGTGGCCCTTCGTTCACCAGAGAGTTTTTTTCTCATTGATTGTCACAGATTTTTTTTTTTTAGCTTGCACCAATGCATGGCGTACAAGGAAGGTAGTCCTAACGTCCGGGGGACAATTTGGTGCCCTATGGGGGTACCAGATGCCGTGCACTACAACCGGTATGTGCATGAGGCCTTAGCTGGAGCAGCACCTGACTAGGACGGAGACCTCAGCATGCATCATCCGACTGGGTGGCCAAACCTGAACAATACTGAAGAGAAACAACTCAAGACGCCAGAATAGATCTCACCGTTGGCTTTCAGATAGGAGATGGTTTGCTCCATGACCGGCGGGATCAGAGCTCCTTGGTTTTTGTTCTTTAGGCTGGAAAGAAAGAAGACAGAAACATAAAGAATAGCTGGAAAATCAGGATGTGATTGGATGCGGCTAACGCCGCAGCCAATCACAGGGGGGGGGGGGGGGGGGGGGGGCTCATCGGGCCTTCTTCACCCCGAGTTCAGTAAGTTGCCAAGTATCATTAGACATCTTCAGTCATTTAGTCACCCGGGTTACGTAGTAGATATATATATATATATATATATGTAAATGTCCAGTACATCAGATTGTAGGAATAAAACCTTTAACCCTTAATAAAACCATTTAAAGGCACAGAACAAATACATTATGTCTGACGTGTTTTAGACAACAGTCCCTAGTCCTAATATAAAAATGTACAATCCACACTCTCTCCTCCCCTTTGACTACTTCTTTTGAAAGCAAATGAAGAAATCAATGGCCGGTGTCAGCCGTAGGTTAGAGGACACCTTCTGTTGTTTTTGGCACCCCCTGTCATAAGAATAAAACAATATATATTACACTGCTAAACAGTCTGTCTGTCTGCAGCAAGATAGCAGCATATCTACACCAGAACAGATCAGTGAATAAATACTGTACCAGAACCAAGCTCATAACATGAATACAGCTCCATAACCAAGTTCGGTATATAAATACAACACCAGAACTAACCTAATAACATAAACAGAGCACCGCAACAAAGCTCATAACATAAATACAGCATCAAAACCAAGCTCTGTGCATAAATACAGCCCCAGAACCAAGCTCATACCATAAATAAAGCAGTGAAACCAAGATTAGTACATAAATACAACCCAAGAACCAACCTCATACCATAAATGCAGCAGCAGAATCAAGCTCAGTACATAAATAGAACTCTAGAACCAACCTCATAACATATCTACAGCACCAGAACCAAGCTTATACCAAAAATATCGAAGCAGAACTAAACTCAGGACATAAAACCAGCACCAGAACCAAACCAAGTTCAGTGCATAAATACAACACCAAAACCAATTGTAGTACATAAATACAGCGCCAGAACCAATCTCAGTACATAGATACAGCACAACAACCAAGCCCAGCACATAAATATAGCACTAGAACCAAGCTCAGTACACAGGCACAATACAAGAAACAGGCTCATAACATAAATACGGTAGTAGAACTAAGTGATCATGTTACGGGGGGCGTTGATGGGCTGACAGTAGCACCTCAGATCATCAGAGGGGAAGAGACAGCGCCAGGATGATTCATGTAGCTGCCGCATGAAGGAAGATATTATCTGGCTCGGTGGACCATAGGGAGACCATTGCCCAAGCCTAAATCTGCCTGGTCTCCCCCTACAAGCTGGTGGCCAGCACCTGGTGCTTAAAGGGGTTGTCCCGCGAAACAAAGTGGGGTATACACTTCTGTATGGCCATATTAATGCACTTTGTAATGTACATCGTGCATTAATTATGAGCCATACAGAAGTTATTCACTTACCTGCTCCGTTGCTGGCGTCCTCGTCTCCATGGTGCTGTCTAATTTCAGCGTCTAATCGCCCGATTAGACGCGCTTGCGCAGTCCGGTCTTCTCCCTTCTGAATGGGGCCGCTCGTGCCGGAGAGCTGGTCCTCGTAGCTCCGCCCCGTCACGTGTGCCGATTCCAGCCAATCAGGAGGCTGGAATCGGCAATGGACCGCACAGAAGACCTGCGGTCCACCGATGGTGAAGATCCCGGCGGCCATCTTCACAAGGTAAGTAAGAAGTCGCCGCAGCGCGGGGATTCGGGTAAGTACTACCCGTTTTTTTTTTTTATCCCTGCATCGGGTTTGTCTCGCGCCGAACGGGGGGGCTATTGAAAAAAAACAAAAACCCGTTTTGGCGCGGGACAACCCCTTTAAGGCGCTGTTCCCATAAGGAAGCAGCCATGGTTTTCTAGTCTCGTACAGCCCCTTTAAGCAGTACTTCTGCTCCTTCTGTGGAGTCTTTCCAGCTCAGTGATTACTCTACAGACCAGTGGAAATCACCGAGGCGTGGCTGTAATATCCGCACTCCGGCACCTTCCACAAGTCTTCAGTAGATGGGAATCACCTTGGTTGAATCCGGCTCTTTAATGATATAAATGCTGTAAGTCTTGATCTTACTTCTCCGAGGGTCATCTGAAGACATCTCCAACCTTTCATTATTAGTTTCCAACAACTGGTGTAAAGCATCCAATTACCGGGCCGTGTTCGAACAGGAAGGAACGTGTCACCTCTGAAGGAACCCACTCATCTGATAAAAGGAATTCATCGCCACGTAGATTGCATCTGTATGGACTTCACGGACTTCTGCTCCGAGGACAGAAGAGAAAATGGTTTCCGTCAATCTCAGAGGATATTAGAGGCAGCGAAATTACTTCACTTTCATCAAGCAAATTTTGCATTCTTGACTCGGGGCCGGACAATCGAACTCCAATCTCTAGGGGCAAAGTGGTGGAACTTTCCGTAGAGTACAGGTGGTTTGTGGTTAGCCTTCACTATGTAGCTTCTATCCAATTAGATTCTTTTACTATCTTTTATTTTTTTTTGCCCCATGAAAACCATCAGCAAGCTGCTGTTTATGGATCTCTCATCTTTGTGTAATGCTATGAATGAGTTGTAGGTCTTACTGGGTTAATAAAGGGGTTGTGCCAAGATGCATAACCTCTGAGAATGTACGGCTCCGGGTGATCACACTCTATGCACCCTGGCAAAAAGTTGAGTGAAAATCGTGGGAAAATTGAATTTCTCATCATGCCTGCTGCAGAGGTCAGCGTGCAGCCAATCAGCAGCCAGGGTGCCTTGCTGATGTCAACAAATGTGTCCTCCATGTTGCATATGGGCAGCAGTTTCATTGGTCGCTTGCATCACATGACCTAGTCACATATAACATGGACACAATGTATCCATTGCCTATATAACACATGGCCTGTTGTTAGGGCCAGATACTCTACAGAGGATATATTGCGCTGGATGTGAAAGCTTATATACCAGCAGAGAACTTAAACAGGGATCTATTAGGGGGAGCAGAGAAAGAAGCTGCATCACATCTATATGCCTATATGAAATGTGGTCTGTACATTGGGAGAGGATAGATTTCTGCTGCTGTCAATAATAGCAAAGCAGACAGATAAACTACCATTTGGCATGGTGAATACTGCAGTTCTCTGTGGCCTCAGACGTTATTTATAATTGCCAATCCGGCCACTACAAATTATTTGCAGACCCTACGCAGATAGTAAGGGGGGTTGGAAAATTCAATTACACTGCGCCAAACATGGACAGATACGAGCTACACTCTGTGGCCCTTTATGCTCACATTTCGTGCCTCCCAGGGATCGCACCTTTTAAAATCGGCAATGGTGTTTTGTGTTAATATAAAACAAAAAGAAAACCAAACAGGGATACAGCAAATACACACAGTGTGTGTCAGTGGTCTCACACATTGTTCAGAGACGCCAGTCCAGCCACGGCAAATTATTTGCAGGCCTTACGCAACTACCAGTGGTATTCTACTAAATACAAAGTTCGCTGATAAGTTGCATAAAACTACACTAAAAAATAAAATAAAAAAAATGGAAACATGAAGAAAGCAAGAGAAGTGTCAGTGGTGATGGTGGAGGTGGTAGAGGACGGAACAAGTCGGCACTTCAAGCGGCTCACACTGACGCAACAGGTCCACGGAGGCGAAGAAAGACTGCTGCATTAATTAGAACTGATTCTGCCTGCGTGTTACATCCGCAGCACGAAGGGAAAGATGGTTGGCTGGATCACACAGCATGCCTCAAGTATCGCCCCTTTACTTCCCCCCGTGCCATATCCCCTGCACCCTCCAAAGCAGTCCACAAGAATCAACCTGAGAATCCGCCTTGATCATTCAGTGTCATGGATGTCAATGGGGCAATCCAAACAACCAGAAGGACAAGACCAAGACATTGAATACATTGATGACCAATCATATTGTTCTCCGAAGAGGAATATGAAGGTGGGTCAGTGCAGATGGTCAGCCCAACACAGGCAATGTGTATTCAGGGGGATGTGGAAGCGGAGGGGCAGCTCCCGGTGCTCACTGTGACATAGAGTCCACTCAGGAGAAGGAGGACGGAGAAGAGGAGGTGGAAGAGGATTAAGTACTCAATCTAACATGGAGAGGTAGGGAGAGTTATCATAGCAACTCACAAGGCAACAAGTGTCACAGAAAAACAAAAGAGCAGTGCCATCAGATACTATTAGTCGCACCAACATCAGGCCCACAGCTAGGTCTGCTCACAGGCAAGAACGAACCTCAACACAATGTGTATGAACAGTTGCAGCATCCAAGGAGGCAGCCCACAGCCGAGGAGACAGCGGGGTAGAGAAAGGCCTTGTCATGGAGCTCTACCATCTCCTCCACTGGGGGTAGCTCAGGACCCGACCACATTACTGCTGGGGGAGATCAAGGGATAGTTACTGGGGGTTACCTTAAGTCCAATTGTCACTCGTGGATCTTCCAGACAAAATAAAGTAGTCCACACATAAGGTAACTTTCTGAACGAGAACTGGAAATGGTCGGTTCTGTCCATTTACTGTAATCTTGGGAAAACTCCAATTCAACAGTCTTGGTACAAAAATAGCAGAACTAGAGTGGTGCGACAGGGAGGATTCTCGGGGTCCTTGGAAAATCCACAGTCCCAGTTATCTGTGTGATCCCGTTCCCAGCAACTCTCTCTCTACCGGCCAACACTCACTCCAGCAGTCCACTACTTGCTGTATGCGGCCGATATTCCTGCAGAATGATTTAATCACTGAGTGGAATGTACGCCACAACGAATTGTTGCAATTCTGAACGCCAAAGGAGTCCACCGCTGCTTGATGGGGGTCTCTAATAAAGTGGCCATTCAGTACATTATATATGTGTGTATATATATATGTTTTCATACACGTGCCATTTCAGTGTTCGCCTATAAATCCTGCGGTAACATCTTTATCACCCCTATTCCTTCAGACGCTGCAGGAACGCACGCCTCTATTCCCATCACTCATCTGGAGATGAGCTGCGGGTTATTAAGCCATTTAGGGTTGACAATCATTTGGCGCAGCCGCCGGCACTAACTAAGCTGATCATTACAGCTCGGTAATTAATGCAGGAAGATGGCGGCTCCATCACACTCACCATTAATGAACCTTTACCCACTGAGCCGCTTCCTCACATACACCGCAGACAGACCTGTTACTGTAGTGAAGCCCCAGAAATGGTCCAAAGTGAAGATCTGACTCTTTATCTTCCTTTGTACAAAACCAACAGCATTAATTACCAGAAAGCAAAGTGACTTCTAAGAACTCCTCAGAGTTTGTCACAGCGATAACAAACGGCGCCGCGAGAAGGTAATTATCTGTGAAACAAACACCGAATTAGGATCTCGCCGCGATTTCTGCTATTTTTAGGGAATATGACATGCTAATAGGTACGAGGATCGTTTATTCCTCCTCCTCTCATTACATGGAACATTCTTAAAGGAAGGCTGTCACATAATATTCACCTATTAAACTCAATTACCTGACGCCTGAGCGACTGAATGATGATTAAACCGGCACCGTTACCTCTGTGCACCGACTCCCATCTCTAGATGGAGGCGCAGACAGGCTTCCCGTGCCGTATGTTAGTCAGCCTCAGACCATCTGATGGGCGCTTCACATCTGCCAGCGGTCCTGGAAGTCATTAGGACCAGTTCCGTCTGCTGTGCATGAGGACTAAACCCCGCCCCCAGGTAATGTCACGGCGCCATCATGGCCTATAGATTTGAGTGGTCTTGGTGGCAGGAGCTGCTTAACAGAGGCAGAGATACTCCAGACCAATGTGAGTGCTGCATGCAGGGCTGCAACGGACGTGGCGGCAGCCGTTACCGGAGACCCAGCAGAGAGCTTAGTGAGGGCCTGATGATCCACGTGGAAGGAGAGGGAGTCTCCCCTACTGCTGAGGACGATGTCCTCGAAGAAGATGACGGCACCGTGGTAATGTAATCGCCGAAAGCTTCAAGAAACGTAAAGGTAGTCCAACGACTTTGGGGGTGACAGCGCTACACGCTTATATGAGATGTTAGGTTCACGTGAGATTAAAGTTGAGATGATATTCGCACCTCCGGTACATGTGATCCCGCAGTGACACGGAGCTCCTAAAGTTAGTGAAATGTTCTGCCCCCTACGGTGCATTAGGCCGGGAGCTTGACATGCCATGGACCTTCGGTATTACAGAGTACAATGATGAACAGGAAGTACCACGAGGACAGCGGTCAGTGATGATGGATATAAGTAAGAAGTGCCTTGTCCCCCGCAGTAATCCCCCTATGTGTAACGGACGTGGTGGCAAGAGACACCGGGGGAAGTAGAGGAGATGTGTGGAGCTAGAAGGAAAAAAAGGAGATCAATTGCCGAGAGTCTAGAAATATATAATTGATTTGCTTATTTCATCAGGCTTCCCAGGGTCTTCCCATACGTTGCAGCCTGTTCCGGAGTAAATGAGGGCATCAACTCTAATCCAGAGTTTAGTTACATTGGGCAAGACCACCAGATGTGAAGCATATCACCAGCGGATTGACAACTGCCAATAAACTTGAGGGGTAGCCGGGTACTCTGTGGGCTAGCCTGGTTGGAACCAAGTACCTTGCCTCTTTTATCCATGAACGCTCTGAAATTATACCTCAGCCACAGTCCAGAAACAGCACCCCCTCCTGCTCATAGGTGGCATTTAGTATTGCAGCTCATGCTTTTCTTTTTCTTCCAAAACAGTGCAGCTCCTCTCTGTAGGTTATGTCTGGTACTGCAGCTCCCTCTATTAGCCAGTATCAGGAGTCACTAATGTAGAATGCCTCTAACTCTGATGGCCAATCCATGCAATCGTTAGAACAGCCAGCATGTGATACTACATTTCCCCACAAGTGGGCGCTGGAGGGGTAACACATGGCTAGTTGAAGCTTTCTTCAGTGATCACTGGGTTGGCTCAATTTACAAGGGGTTATGAGGCAAGAAGCAGCGACTAAAATATGAAGCCGTCAGGCCAAAATGGCTGCTGAAACTTTTCTCCAGTACTTCCCAGATCGAGCCACAAGACAGACAGGAGATTGACCGGCTTCGGGTCTCAACCTAAACTCCCAAACAGTGCTGCTGCACAGGAGCTAGTAGCACTGGCTCGCTCACAGAGCGGCCAGCAGTGGGGCGGGGCGGCTGTGGCAGATTTCACTCCTCACACTCCCCCGCCCCTCTCCATTGACTTAACCTAGCGGCCGTTCAGTACTGAACGGCTGCTATTTACACTGAGCGATCTGCTCATCATTTATCTTTTATGCTGCATATGGCGCTGGACCATGAGTTGAATGCCGATTGCTCAGTGTAAATAGCAGCCGTTCAGTACTGAACGGCTGCTATATTATGTCAATGGAGAGGGGCGGGGGAGCGAGGAGAGAAATCTGCTGCAGCCGCCCCGCTGTGAGCTAACGATACTAGGTCCGTCCAGGGGCTAGCATGTGCCGGGCATCGTTAGCCCGACATTTGTCCCATGTAAATGGGCCTTTACTCAGCAGGCACATGTGGTCGTACACAAAAGGAGCCTTTTGGCTTCACCAGAATTTCTTACGTTGAAGGTTGAGCACCCAGTATGCAAACGCGCCATCTCAAGTCAAAGAGGCGGTGCCATCACTCCTCCGATTCAGCGTGCCACAGCACAGGGCCGACCTCTGCTCCCGCTCGCCACCCTTCGTCATGTATTGACATTAGTGCTGGTAGCCATGTGCCGCTCTAATACGGAGCGTAAATACGCCCGTGTGAATGAGCCCTTGGAAGGCAATCATAATGGTGATGTGGCCCTCGGTGAAAATGAGTATCACCCCCTGAGATAGAGGATAAGCCATCAGCAGATGAAGGAAGAAGATGGATGGAGACCGGGAAATGGGACATCTGTGAAGAAGGCAGAGATCAGCGGGGAGCGTTTTACAACTAGAAATACCTCAAAATGGGGTTTTCATTGATTTAATTAGATCTGGCTAATTGACCCTTGTTTGTGGAGACGACCCCTATTCCTCCCCTGGTTATATAGGAGGGGCCCCGCAAAGTAACTCAGCTCCACACCCTTATGAAGCTGTGAAGAAAGAGAATCCCACTGCCATGGAGCCGCCATGTGTCCAAGTCTCTTCCCCCCGTATCTATATGTGACGTCTCCATCGAATAACCTTATTGTTTCATTATCCAAGAATATCTGGTAATTACTCCCTAATCCCGGAGCGCGACGCTCTGCAGGGAAATGCTCTGCAGACCATTGTGCTGATGTATAGTGATGAGTAAGAGGGGAGTTTACACGAAACAGTTAAAGCGACCCGAACTACTTCTGATGATGGTTCCTCTTCCTGGATGCTGTTTAGTTCCACATTGCAATCCAAAGGGGTAAACGTTAAATCATCCATATATCTTTAACCCCTTAGTGACCACCCCTATACCTTTTTACTGACCTTACTAATGGGCTTTAACCTGCACATACATCTTTTTAGGGAGGTGGCTTGGCTGATGATCACTGACAGCCTGGCTCCTGCTATGACAGGCAAGAGAGGAGATGCTAACAGTTTAACCCATTACATGCCACGATCAATGGCAACTGCAGCATCAAAGCAGATCACAGGAGGAAAGGGGTCCTTCTGTCACCCACTGGCACCCCAATGGGCAATGTGATTCAAAGGTACCAATGGGTTCCCATGGTTACTTGAAGGCCGGACAAAGGCCTAAGTGTTTGCCATGTATCTCAGCCTACTAGACCCTGTCTGCGGCAGAGTGTAATAGGCTCAGTAGAATGCACTACATAAGTAATGCAGTGCACTATCTTAGCGATCGAACCATCACATCTTCAAGTCCCCTTGAAGGACTAAAAAAATAGCATAAAAAAGTTCAATAAAGGTTAATTTACAGCAGGCCTGCACAACTTGGCGGTACGTAGGGGCTAAAATTAACGAGAGGCAAACCTCTTGGGATTGGTTTTTAGTGGCTCACTTTGTAATTAAAGGTAATGAAAGTGTAATTAATACCTCTACTTACATAGTAAGCCTCTGAAAACCTATTAGACACATTCTGCGAGTATTCTTAACGTTACACGTAGTTAATCAAGTGTCAACCAAGTGTTACCTTAATGCCAGTAGTAATAGTGTGCGCAGGTGTCCCTATAATAGTTATAGTGCCCTGGGTGTCCCCTTTACAGTCATAGTGCCCCCAGGTGTCCCTTTAATAGTCATTGTGCCCCTAGGTGTCTCCTTTATAGTCTTATTGCCCTAGCTATCCCCATAATAATAAAAGTGCCATCTTAGTATAAATAGTGCCCTTAGGTGTCCCTTTAATAGTTATAGCGCCCTGGGTGTCCCCTTTATAGTCATAGTGCCTTCAGGTGTCCCTTTAAATAGTCATAGTGCCCCCCGGTGTCCCTTTAATAGTCATATTGCCCCCAGGTGTCTCCTTTATAGTCATAGTGCCTTCAGGTGTCCCTTTAATAGTCATTGTGCTCCTAGGTGTCCCCTTTATAGTCATAGTGCCCTCAGGTGTCTCCTTTATAGTCATAGTGCCTTCAGGTGTCCCTTTAATAGTCATTGTGCTCCTAGGTGTCCCCTTTATAGTCATAGTGCCCTCAGGTGTCTCCTTTATAGTCATAGTGCCCTCAGGTGTCCCTTTAATAGTCATTGTGCTCCTAGGTGTCCCCTTTATAGTCATAGTGCCCTCAGGTGTGCCCTTAATAATCACAGTGCCCTAGCTATCCCCATAATAATAAAAGTGCCATCTTAGTATAAATAGTGCGCCCAGGTTCCCCTAGTGCTTCCAAAGCAATTCTATAAAGGGCAACCCCCGAGGCACACAGCAGCTCCAGCAGGCTTGGAAGCATCGAGGCCATTTTCAGGAGGCTGTAAAGCAGTTGTATCCCCATGCTGGAGATGACGGACCACCATCATTCCTGAAGACCGAGGGCCAAGATGAAGAACCAGACAAACTCCTGGGGTGAAGTGTCCAAGAGCAAGCAGGAAGAGAGGAAGGCTCCCTCTCCCCATATTGCCGGACACCCTGGTGGCGCTGCTGAAGACCCCATCACGGATGCCTCAAAGCTGAGGTGACGGAGACAGCGCAAAAAATGTGTTTGTGTATTTTTTTTTACATGTGGCCCCACGGATCGGCAGGAAAGCAAGAGATTTAAAATAAGAAAGAAGGCATGGCGCATGTGCTGGCACGGCGGCCGGCGGGCCGAGCGCATCCGCTGTGCAGAAGAAAGAAGATCCGGCCGCGACGGAGGAGACCTGCGCCGCATCCGGATAGGTGAGTAAAAATGCACTCAGAGTCCATGCGTGCCCGCGGACAGGAGGCCTTACTATGTATTTGCGCTGCTTCATTCACTTCAAAAGCCTTTAGTGGTGCATAACACGCACAAAAAAAGGACACACAGAGTATTTTTTTCACGCAATCGAACATCACGTAAACGAACCAATGAAATCTATGGGCTTGGCTCACTGCGTATTACACGGCGCAGACATGCCCATGTGAATAAGCCCCACGTCTGACCCAATGACTTTGTTTTAGGTAAGTAGAGAAACTTACTACTGAAGACTGACGCCAAACTGCTGTGTTGGGAGCGGAGGACGAGGCGGAGGGGCTTTACTGGCAGGCGGGGGTCTTCCTTTGTGTTGAACACGCAGTTTTTCATCATGCCTGGGATCAGAAGGTCAGAGTTTAGTGCATACAGATCGATCTCAGCTAGTTTTCATACAAGTGTCATATGACTGTGACCGAAGCCACACATGGTGGGGATCTATGATGCTGTGGGCCGGGTCAGCAGACCGCGGTGGATCTACGGCACTCATCCATAATACCTGTTGTGTGAAAGAGGTCTTAACAAGATCATTTTCCTGTATAATTAGAATTGCTAAATTATATTTTAGCAATTCTAATTAAGTTCTAAGGTCAGTGTTTATTTTTTACCGACCTTGTAAAGGATGGAAGGCTACCTGGACCAAGGGGGGATTGAACTTGCAACCTTCAGGTCATGAGCAAGAGCTGCGGCATCTGATGTACGCAGAGATCCTGTTTCCTCCCCCGGAGTGTGAGCTGCGTACTGTAGATGCTGTGGGAGGAAGCAGGGTCTCTGTGTCCAGCAGCCGTGGTGGCCGGACCACAACTGCTTCAGTGAGTAAACTACTTGCTTTCACGGCTGTTGCTCATGGGTGAGTAGGAGGGTACACAATTACCATTGGGGTCACAAATAGGGACACTATTATTATTGGGCCCACTGATGGGGGTGCAGTGTTACCACTGTGGCTACTGAGAGGGAGTGCTTCTATAATAGGGGCCACTGAGAAAGGACGGTATTACTATAGGGGGCCACCGGAATAAGAGAGGTAACATTATAAATTGCAATAAGCCACGCCCCTTTTACATTGACCGGTGTTTTTGGTGACCCTAGCTGTCCATGTTATAGACCTATTAAGCTTTGCACATGGATGTATTTGCACACGAACCAATGGTGCATGTGATAAAGCTCATGGCAAGCTCAAGGGCAGAATAGATTATAAGATGTGGTACAGGGGTTTACCTCCCTTCCTACATCTGTTTCCTAATCTGTACCTCCACCTGGATGGGCCCAATAGCTAACATTCAGAAGCCCTGGAGTCCATCCCATTTTCACGGCCAGAAAACCCAACAGCCTTAGATTCAGTAGGGCAGTTCTGGGGTATTCCCACCACCCTGGGGGGGCAGCAGACATGTCCTGTAAGGGTGGCTGGGAATCAAGAAGAAAAAACAGCCTATACTCACCCTTTTCACTTAGTGAGATGGACATTATTATGGATGGGGGGCATTTGGAGGCATTATAGTGCGTATGTTCCTGGCTACAGAGACACGACTTCTGTACCACTACTAAACCTTGGTCACAGGGCCAGCTTAAAGGGGGGGATTTTGATATTTTTTGGATAATTTGCTAAAAATTATGGCCAAAAATATGAGATTTATTGGCAGCCCTTTATGTTCTCGAGTGTGAGGCAGCCATACTTGTAGGTCCGGAGGTGGCCTCATGCTATATACGATAACCATTGTGCCACTTACTGCAACACGTCTTGTGGGATGATCAGCCGGTTGAAGCGCAGATGGTCCCGAAGGTCACTGAGGTGATTCATGTAGAGAACCTTCTTGCCAAACTTGTGACTGAGTAAAATAAGAGAAGAGTCACTTTCTAAGGAGGTTCGTGAATCTTATGGAGCTCCGGCCACTGACAGCCGAGGCTTCCCTCATCAAGGGTTAATCCTATCACCCCGAGCAGAGTAGGTTTCCAAACATGATTAATTTATCAGCGGTCGGCTCAGGAGATTACCACGTTGTATCTTGTAGCACCTATAGAGTTTGTCATTTTCGCTGAATATAATTTGTGAGGAGCAAAAAGCAAGAGGAAAGATGAAAAATGTGAGAGCGGCAGAAGGGTTCCAGAATGCTGAGTGCAGCGCGGAGATCGCCGACGATCTTATCACACCCAACGCTTGGCTCCAGAAGAGAAAATAATTACATAAAAACCTGAGGGATAAAACAAATGACAGGACTGTGCAAATCTCTGTTTGTTTCTGCAATTGCAAACCGATTAAGTTCCAGCCAAGAACAAGGGATGATGGAAGCAAAATACATGGAGTTTAGGCGCAAGAACGCATCTGAAGTCTTAGTTGGGGAAATGGGTGGACATCATAGTGGGTCCCACTCTTTGGACCTGAATGGACAGTTGCATCCTGTTTTGATGGATTATGTCTTAAAGGGGTTTGCCAAAATACCCAAGCCCATCCTGAATGTGAGGCCTGGGGCAAACAGCCGATTGACTTGGGTTCTGCTCTTGGCACCCCAAACAATAAGCTGATTTTACCGGTGGAACCCAAGGCCACCCAAGTATTTCCGTACGCTGCAAGGGAAGTTCTGCCAGGGTGAGGGCCATTCTGTTACGTGTTGCTCCTCTATGCAGGGTCCCCCTTTCCTTTCTGGTAGTTGTCTTGTTAATGTAGGGACTCACAAGACAACGAGGACCTTTACCTTTACCTTGAGAGCTACGTGTTTGGGCTAAAATACAAACCAATACCTACTTACAGATATTTCCATCTGTCTGATTGTTTAGTACATTGGTAAGCAGGAGGCCGTCTGGTGTCTTGTTGGGTTTGATATGCCTGCGGGTGTTTGTCTGTACGTCTGGTTTATGCTTGTTTGTTGTTGGGGTCTGGTCATGTATTCACATCTCAGCTCCCCTCTCTCCTGTTATAAAAATATGTAGTGTAGGTCGTGGTTACTACCTAACATGTTCTAACTGAGCAGCTCTCGGTTTCGGGTCATAGAAAGGGTCCTAAGTGGGGGACCCCGGTCTATGACATTCATATGAGCTAATAGGGCATATCAACAAGGGTTGCGTTTAGGCAGGCGGATGTGGATCTACCTTGCCACATATCGGTTTGACTATGGACTGAGGAAATAGCACTTGGGGAACTCTGGTTTTCACCCATGACCCCACCAAGCAGGATATGGTCTTAACTACAGGGTCCCCAAGCCGTTACTCATCCAGATAGACCTTGTAGTGTGGCTGCTCACATTGCACTGGGCTGAAGCATGGTACCTGATGGTGTCAACAGGTTAGTATCCAGAAGACTAGCAGTGGTCAGGGCTGGCAGCAAGCAGTAACATAGTCCAGAATAAAGAGCCAAGGTCAGGGAGCACAGGAGTCAGAATGGTCAGGAACACAAGGGTCAGAATCTGATTACACATCTTACTTTATCACAATGGCTGATGGGACCAATTGCTTAGGCATGTTCTATGGGGGTAGGATGTCTAAAATAGCTGGAGGTAGAGTGGGACTGGCTGGGAACAAGTGAGCAGCGACAGTGAACCATGACAGTTGTGCTCTTGGCACAACCTCTTCATGACCCTCTTACACGACCAAATGTCGTTCATTGGCTGGCCATTGCTTTTTAGAAAGCATAAAATGGCCTTGTGGCCAGCTGTACATCTGGCCATGTGAACCCGGCTCTATGGAGGTGAAGAATCGCAATAATGATCCTCCTCTCACCATGCAGGTAGCTGACTACCAAATGGAGGAGCCAATGTGATTGTTTTTAATTTGTTATTTCCCCTTCTGTGATGCATTTATATTAGTGTAGGGACCCACCACAACGCAAGGAACCGTGAAGTGGTTAGTGGGCTCATGTATCCTGGCCAACATCCAACCAATGCCTTGCATTTATTATCTATCATTCACATGCAGTGTGGCATTAAGACTCCAGGGGGAGCCCAGGGTGGCAGTACCAATGTGGTTCACTGATGGATATGCAGGGCAACCCGCCGAATTATCATGGTGTCATTAATAGGTTGCCGGTCTGCATGGTGAACTACATATATCAGAATGGTCTGGCACCCTGTATCCACTATGTGTGGGAGTGTACACCAAGCAGCCACCCCCCTCATTATCAGGAGGCAGTGTGAGTGGTTGTCTTATCGGTGCCCTCACAGGTGTTATTGGCTCCTCCATTTGGTAGTCAGCTACCTGCATGGTGAGAGGAGGATGCATCTATATGCACTCCTCACTCAGTAAGGAACGGCCATTTTTCTAACATGCAGATTTTAGTGTAAATTTTTCCAAAGAGCCGAAATATTCTGCAGTATGTGAAAGCGCCACAAGGTGTCTGGCATGCAATGCTACATTTCTCCTGTGGTGGCTAAGCTATTGCTATTCATGAATGAATAGCTAAGGGCTATGTGTCATTGGCTGAGCGCTCAGCCAATAGCTAAGCACTAGCTGCTATTGGCTAAGCCCTAAGCCAATCTGCACAGCCCTTTCAGGAGGCAGGGATTTTTAAATCCCCGCCTGCTGAAAGTGCTGGACAGCAGTGCAGAGGACATCAGGACTGTCATCTGGAGTTCCAGGATTCTTGATTACAGAATGCTTTGTAAGTGAGGCTAGCCTTGGTAATCACCGGGACGCAAGCATTAAGCCCCCTTCATTGTTTACAAAGACACAAGAACTTGTCCTGATACTATACCTTGTCCCATACAGACAAACGACGAGTGTGCCAAACTCACAGAAATGACGTGGTCCCTTCATTGTCCTGAACGGAGGGGTCTAGAAGGTCAAACCTCCACTGATCAAGCTCATCCTGGAGAACCCCTTAAACTCTTTGATGGTATATAGATGACTGAAAACTGGGTATTTCTTATATGGAGTACTTTGGCTCTGGGACCCCTTAATGAGTTCTCAAGCAGTGCCTAATGTTTATATATACCCTGACTCATATACAGAGCTGTATATTATATTCACCTTATCACTGGCTTAAAAATCTTCCACAGGACCTTGATGAAGTTGGTTGGATGAACCACATACAGAGCCTTCAGATTTTTCTTGTATCTAGCAGAACAAAGACACAATTTTCAATAGCATGCAATGGAAATGGTAATATGCTCTTGCTAATAGAGGAGGGCACTGAGCATGGGGATCCCGCTCTATGAAGTACATGTACCCTAACAGAAAATATGGACAATGGTTGTTCTCATGAAACAGCACCTTTAATGAGCACCTTAGCATGACATTCTGTGGGTGTGGTCTGTACTCATGGGTGGGGTTTACATAGAAAAACACCACCCATGAGTATGGATGCCATGTCCTTAGAACACTGTGATAGACAATTGTGTGACTGTAATTACCTGTGACTAGGCAGAACTTGTGCTGAGGAGAATCCCTGAAGGCAAATCAGATGGAAGACAAACATAGAACTCAGAAACAGCTGAATACATGATTGCAACTACTTGAGCGTAGGCGATGACTCGAGGAGTTATGTTGACATATGAGATGCTCACCTCTTAAAGGGGTATTCTGGCTTTAGCAAATGAAGGTTATGCTTTGTATTACTAAGAGCTATACATTTTCCCTGCCATCAAATCTGCCCATATAAGTGCCCCGCCTGTTACCAGTGAACTCAACCAATAGAACTCTGTTTTGGGTTGAACATTGAAAAAAGTTCAGTTTTGGCACAAACCCAAACCAAGTTTTTATCAAAGTTCTATTCAAAACAGGGTTCTACTGGATCGGTTCGCTGAACACTGGTCCTGAACACTGGTGTGTAGCACGGGCTAGGAACTATAGAAGCCCTATATAAGACTCAGAGTGTGGTACAGGGCTTTTATAGCTTTTGGAAAGGGTTACACACCAGTTTTAGGAGTTTTGGTGAACTTCTTCTTTGGTTCGTACTAATTCAAACCAAGTTTGTCCGAACCTAACTTTTCAGATAGAGTGCTATTACTCCTCACGGTGATGTCCCAAGGTGCAGCTCATCAGCGACCCCGCAATACATTTGCTTCGCTCTGTAAGGTTTCATGTTCTGAGCTGTGTTCTGGTATTGTATCTATGTATTGAGGTTGGTTTGTACTGCATTCATGTTATGATTTTTGTTCGGGGCTGTATTTATGTTATGAGCTCAGTTCTAATGCTGTATTTATGCTATAAGCTTATGCTTGGTACTGGTGCTGTATTTATGCTATAAGCTAATGCTTGGTACTGGTGCTGTATTTATGCTATGAGCTTATGCTTGGTACTGGTGCTGTATTTATGTTATAAGCTTATGCTTGGTACTGGTGCTGTATTTATGTTATAAGCTTATGCTTGGTACTGGTGCTGTATTTATGTTATAAGCTTATGCTTGGTACTGGTGCTGTATTTATGCTATAAGCTTATGCTTGGTACTGGTGCTGTATTTATGTTATAAGCTTATGCTTGGTACTGGTGCTGTATTTATGTTATAAGCTTGTTTCTGCTGTTGTATTTCTGTACTGAGCTCAGTTTTGGTTCTGAATAAGCTTGGTTATTGAGGCTGAATTCATGTTATGAGATTGGTTCTGGTGTTGTATTGAAGTACTGATTTTGGTTCTGCTGCTCTATTTATGCTATGAGCATGGTACTAGTACTGCATTTATGTTAGAAGCTTGGTTCAAGAGCTTATTTATGTATGGAGCTTGGTTCTGGTGTTGTATGAATGCTACAAGCTTGGTTCCGATACAGTATTTATTGACTGAGCTGTTCTGGTGCTGTATTTATGGTATGAGGTTTGCTTTGGTGCTGCATTTATGTACTAAGCTCAGTTCTGGTGCTGTATTTATGTTATCAGATTGGTTCTGCAGCTATATTTATGTTATGTTCTTGGTTCTGGAACAGTATTTATTCCTTGAGCTGTTCTGGTGTAGATATGCTGCTATCTTGCTGTCTTCTGCACGAGGAGAATGCAGGCAGTCTGACTTTCAGTGCAATATATGCCTTGCTTTTTTTCTTATGGTTGGGGTAGGCCAAGAAAAAGGCAGCACAGGATGCCACCTAACCACCTAGGGTCGGCACTGCTGGTAGTGAACAATGAAGGCTATATTAAATGACAGCAAGCAGAGATCCTAAAAAGGCTGTGAAAATGTTACAAAGTATATATTGGAAAATAATACAACTCTTCATCATACAATGGATCATCCTGAAAGCGGAATACGGCTTTAACTAAAATCACACGATCCGATCCCAGAAATCGCAGCAAACACTCTATAATGGAGTGCGGGAGACGATCCCACCGCTGATTGCAGGACTGACACATTCTGCTCCGTTATCCTCGCCTCCCTTTGAAGGCCTTACATCTGATATTCGCGGTTTCGCAGTCTCACGGTGACAAAGAAATTATTGGAGGCATTTTATCAAAAGTCCCTCTGAAGTCTGGAGGGCCGTGATTTCGTGTAACGGAGCCGCCATCAAAGCCGCCGCCGAAAATGCTGCAAACGCTAATAGTTCTCAATCCAAATAGGAAGAAATAGTCAGTTTGATAGATCTGCTGTGTACACAACGCCGCGCAGATACGGAGCGGCATCCTTATTAGATGGGAGAATACTGAGAAGCAACATAAGAGGGGCGAAGAAGGTTCTCTCCACCCAAACTGCATGTAATATACACAGAGTGGCCGCTTTATTACAGACTCCATCTAGTAGCGCCAACAGGGAGCTTCTTGTAGTCGCCGCAGATTAGATGGCGGTGCTGACGTGCTCCGATCAGCTGATAGAAGGGGTCAGCGATTCATGCTGCTCGCACCAAACGGCCACAGCGCAGGGCAGCACAAACCCGTCTCCATCTGACCAGGAGATGTTTTCCCGCTGCTCAGTGATACAAGTTTTGCGCTCTTTTGCCCGCTGGAGTCTCACCTCTCTGTTTCTCTTACACACAATGGCGCTGGAACCGGTCGCCTGCTGTTATACCGCATCTGTGCGGAGGAACAACTTGTTGTACATTCAGAAACATTAGTCGGAGCGCCAGTGTTGTAATCAGCTGCAGTTTGCTTGCCTGTGCAGAACCTGTTCATCAGAGCGATTCCTGACATCCTCCTCTGACCCCTTTCATCAACAAGTTGTTTCTGTCCACAGGATCCCCTTTCGCTAGGTGGTTGTTTCTCGATCAGCCATTCTCTATATACTCTCTACACTGCTGCACGAGAAACCCCACAAGGTTGGCAGTGACATCCGGCTAGTCCAGCACCGATGACCGGCCTCGTTGGAATCACTCAGATCGCTGGATTTTCCCATCTAATGTGGATTCACACTGAACTTGTCACATGATTATATGCTGCGCTCCGGGGTCACGGGAGGATTACCATACAGGTAAGCACCAATCAGGAAAGGGCCGAGTGTTACGTCTGCAGAGGATGTGCTGACAAGCACCTGCAGACTGCACAATAATTGCTCACAGTGCGGCGGCCAAAGCAAACTGACATAATAAATGGGAAGTCTTTCCCTAAATATGTAACGAATGAGAGAGAGCGTCCTGCCTAACACGGCAGACTGATCACGTCGATAGATGCAGGCCTGCACTCGTTTCTGGGACCTCAGTAACCGTACATGGCCAAACTGAGCAAGGACAAAACAAAATAAAACACAGCAGAGAATAAGTTGTAGCACTCAGAGCCGTCCGGAGTAAGGAGCAGTGGACGGCACGCCGTCCACGGGGGCCACTATCGCTGCGTTTTTCTCAATAGGACTTTCTAATGTTAAAATCGCACAGAAATGGCAAAAGAACAAAAAGCGACTTTTGTGTGATGCGATTTTAACATTAGAAAGTCTCATTGAAAATAACGCAGCGATAAAAAAACGCTGGCGGGTAAAAGCCGTGAAACAGTGCGCCAATGTGTTACTTACTTCCGGTCAAAAGCCTTATAGGCGCTCTGCAGCCAACTCAGCGAGGGTTTATTGCGACTGTTCAAACCGTAATGGAAATAGACGAGCGTGTAGTCGTTCTCCACATACTGGTCCAGGGTGTGCCGCAGATATCTGAAAAACACAAAAGGGGCATAAAAATAGGTAATGTGAACATTTTTCAACAACCCCTGTTACCCAAGCCTTTTATTTCTCAGTATAGCCCTTTGTGCTATACTCCTGCCACAGCTGTGGCAGAAGTCCGCGGCATTCTCCCTATGTGTTCAATGGGGCTAGCTCTGCTGCCGCTGGCCCCATTGAAACCACTAGTGATATGCCGGTTGTATTTCGGCGTCTTTCTTGCGCAGTGAGGCGAGTATTTTCTCATGCTCTCGCAGCGCAAGAGAGAAAATATCGCTAGTGAGTGTCCGCCCTTAGGGGCACATCTGGGGGTAATATTACTATTGGAGCCACTGAGGAGTGCAGAGTTACTATTAGGGCCACAACTGGGGGCACTATTACTACTGGGTCCACTGCTTAAGGCACTATTACTATTGGAGCCACTACTAACAGAACTATTAGGGGTCTCTTGTGGCAGAGGGTGTTCAGGCAGCAGTATGCAGTCTTAAGCGCTGGCTCACAACCTGAGGGCTCCCACCCACTGGCGATATTTTCTCCACTGCGATGTGATTCTAAAGTTAAAGTCTCGCATCACAGTGCGAGAAAAAAAATCGGCATCACGCCGACATATCACCAGTCTTTTCAATAGGGCCAGCGGCAGCAGCGCTAGCCCCATTGAAAAGACATGGAGAATGCCGGGGACTTCTGCCACAGCTGTGGCAGGAGTTTCCTTCATGAATGAATAGCTAAGAGCTATGTGTGATTGGCTGAGCGCTCAGCCAATAGCTAAGCAGTAGCTGCTATTGGCTGAGCCCTCAGCCAATCTGCACAGCCCTTTCGGGAGGCGGGGATTTTTAAATCCCCGACTGCTGAAAGAGATCAGTAGCAGTGCCGGGGAGCCAGCCGGAGGACACAGCTGAGCACAGGAGAGGTGAGTAGGATTTTTTTTTTTTTTTTCACACTTATTGATGATTATCGGGGAAGGGCTTATATTTCAAGCCCTTCTCCGATAATCATTCTGCAGGGCTTGTCAGAAACCACTGCTTTCAATGGGATCGGCAGCAGTGCCGAACCCATTGAAAGCAATAGAATAGAATGCCGCGGACTTCTGCCACAGCTGTGACAGAGGATTCCTTCATCCCCGCGGTCCTCACGGGGATGAAGGAAACTCCTGTCACAGCTGTCACAGTAGATGCACTGTGTCAAGCTTTCTTGTCATTTCCAGTGTGTGTGTTGCACAGCTGCAGCGCTGGAGAGGTTAATCTCTAATAAAATCCAAAGCCTGCGTGTAAATGTATCAGTTATGTCATGTCATGTGGTGTCAGAGAGAGGTGATAAATATGAGTGATGGTGAGCAGGCAGAGAGACCATGTCTTCAGGAATGTGGTGATACAGGAGGTCCGGGTGCCTGGGGGCACCTTCAGTCCTCGTGCGCTGAAGCATGGAGGAAGAGGAGAGGTTTGCCGTGCTGCTATGATTGGATGCTAAATGGAGTGAGCCCCAGAGAGAGAAGGAGAGCATCAGGAAGTCTGTGGTGTTATGCAAGGTCCAGTGCAAAGCTACTGGTGATTTTATGTGTTTTCCTACGTGGCCACCTGGAGTCTGGATCACCACGTAGAGGTACACCCTGTTTGTCTGTCACACTCACGTGTCACTAAAGCTGGGAGGAGGTACTGCGAGTCAAGAATCTCTAAAGTTTATTCATTTAACTGCACAGAAAAGTCTGTCATTGAACTGCCTTGTATTGTTGTGATTATTCTCCAAGTGAAGGTATTGTCGGGCTCTGACCGTTCCCAGTGACCCGTGGTACTGCAAAGACTGTTTGTGGTTGTGTTTATTTGCCGGGGATCATACCAGTGGGAACGGTGGCGTCACAGTTACCCCCTGTTATCTAGTTTTGTGGGCATTCCCTATCCTAGCGGTGTCCGAGATGGACTGCAGTGCTACCCTGGCCTTGGCTGCGTGTGGCCCTCCGGGATGGAGCATGGTAAGTGCCACCGTGGCAAGTCAGCACCATTCCCCCCAGCTCTCCACGTATGTCAGGTGTCCGGGGTCTCCCTATGGGCCGTCAGTCACCTGAACTGCATCTGATGCCGAATACTGGGAACCGATACTTCTGTTAGATCTGAAGGTAAATTTATTTTGGAACAAGAAACACGTTACAAATCGGCTTATTTTCAATTTTCAGGAATAAAAAGCTTGAGATTTCGCAGAAACGTCCCGCTGTGCAGATCATATACTGCGTGCTACAGAGATCAGTCAGTACGATGCGCTGTGACAGTCTACGGACATAAAAGCCATTAGAGGCTGCAGGTTGTTACTCGGAGCCTCGGGCAATAATCTGCGCCGTGTCTGGGCTCTGCCAGGACTGAAGGAAGATCCAACCTGTGACACGTCTGTAGTATTTACATAGCGGACATCCCCGGCACTAGCGGCAGGGAGGTCTGCCGCCGGAATGTGGCAGCTACAGGTGTGTAGGAACCTTAAAGGAGCTGCTTTGTCTTAAAACAGTGCCACCCTTACTCACAGGTTGTGTGCGGTATTGCAGCTCCGCCCCGTTCCCAAGCTGTAGTACCAGATACAACCTGTGGACAAGCTTAGCACTGTTTTTGAAAAAAACAGCCATGCATTTGACTGAAATTCCATTAATGGACTCTAGAGTTGTTCTCTGTGCAAGAGGCTGGAAGAACTTGCTTATATTGACCTCTACGCAAGTGTACAGACTATAGAGGCAGACCTAGAAGCTTCTATGTAGCCCATGGAGAGGGGGGAGCAGCGATGTTTGGCCCCACCTGCTTTTTTACTGGACAGCAGAAACCAGTGCAAGACTTCCCTCTCCAGAGGAACTGAGTTGCAAGAAGACAACTTAGGCCGCCTGCAGACAGGCGGGTCAGATCCGGCGGCGAGAATCCTTGCCGCCGGATCCGACCCGAGCGCCTGCAGGGACCAGCGCGTACTCACCCACGCCCGGCGGCTCCAGCTGTTTGATGTGCCAGCTTGCCGGTGGCGGGTGAGTGACAGAGCCCCGCACAGAAATAGAGCATGCCGCGATTTGTTTGCCGCGCGATATTTCGCGCGGCCAAATTGCGGCCGTCTGCATAGGATTGCGTTTGTTAATGCAATCCTATGGAGGCTTCGAGCAGCGGAAATTCTGCGGGAAATCCCGCCGCGGAATTTCCGCTCCTGTGCAGGCAGCCTAAGGGTGGATTTACACGAGCGTGTGCCGTACATAGGTGTGCACAAACACGCATGAATGCAGGTCCGTGCCCATTGCCTTCAAGGGGGCTGAAGCTGCTGCCGACTGCCCCATTGCAAGCAACCCCTGCAGTGATTTTCGGGGAAGGGCTTTAAATATAAGACCTTCCCTGAAAATCATCCCAGTTTGTGTAAAAAAATAAAATATATGTTTATATTTTTAAATCTCCACCTGCTGAAAGAGCTTCCGAGCCGCGCAGGGAGAAGACAGGCTGGACGCGCCTGAGCCCCAGCAGCTGAGGAGAGGGGATTTTTTTTTTTTTTAACACATTCTGGGGATGATTTTCAGGGAAGGGCTTATATTTAAAGCCCTTCCCCAAAAATTACTGCAGGGGTTGCTTGCAGCCCATTGCTTTCAATGGGGCTGCAGAAGTGCCGGTCCCATTAAAAAGCAATGGGAGAACATCGCGATCCTCTGCCACAGCTGTGACAGGGGATTCTTTACTCCCTGTGGGGAATATTGATGCGCACTATGTCAGGCAACAGTCTGATTGAAGGGATTTTCCCATTACTTAAAAGTTGCTGCTGCCCAGGACATGTGACTGCTGTAGCCAATCACTGGCTATAGAAGGTCACTGCTGTGGCCGGTAATTGGCTGCAGCAGTCAAACTTCCTGGTCAGCACCAACTAGGAAGTACAGAGGGGTGGAGAAGCAGTCTGAAGTTGTTGGAAAACCCCTTTAACAAAGTTTATCTTCTGCTGACGAGAGTTTTAGTTGGTGACAGGGACGTGGACTTCAGGGGCCACAGATCGGCTCTACTAATTTGTGGGGGCACAAAGAGGCATTACTAATTTGCAGGGCACGGAGTGAGCACTATTACTTTATTAGGGCACATAGGTGGTACTATTACTTTCGAGGGGTGCAGAGTGGGCACTGTTATTTTTGGCACCACAGCGGGAGCACTATTACTTTGGGGCATGGCTGTAATACTTTTTATGTGCATTATTAATTTGTGGCGGATAAAGAATTATTACTGTGGGGGTACAAAAGAGGGCGCTATGACCGTGAAGCACAGAGATGGCATTATTTCTTGTGGTGGGGACTATGGGGGGATTATTACTGTGTCATGACACTAGTACTGTAGGGGAGACACTAAGGGAGGCACTATAACTGTATAGGGGTCAATGGGAGTGGCAACAGGATGGGAAGAGTGTGATGAGATAAGTTGTGGAAGGAAGTCTTCATGATGTGAAGAGATGAAAAGTGAAAATGCAGGTCACTGATCAGAGATAATGTCACATGTGATCACTGGAGGTAACTGCACTGTAATCACTATCATTGTGTAGAACTGGAATCTGATTATTACATGGTGACTGCATTATATAGAGGTATACTAGAGCTGAACTGCTGTATCCAAGACCTCCGTGTTATATAAGTTGTATTATAGATATGACGCATACAACGTCTATGAAGAATCTTTTTTTCGGGGGGAAGGGGAAGGGTGAATACACTCTGTGGAAGATGTACCTACCCCTACTGATCATGGGACTGGGGTGGAGCGGGGCATCTCATCCAGCGAATGCTCTGCTTGTGAAGTCCATGCCCCCTGCACCTGTGGGACTATATGGCACTAATCTACTGGCTTTGGGGATTTTTCTTTATTGCTGACGGGTTACATTGTCTGCCTTACACATACTACGACTTACTCCAGGAGTCGGACATGATCAATCTCATGACAAGGAGGGAGACGGCAGCAACTGAATGTGATCACTTTTCTCCCAGAGTTATCATCTCCTGGAAGACAAAAGTTATGATTGTATCAGAAAAACCATAAAAGTTATCAGAGATGCAATCATGTATCTTGTGGCATAACGGGGGCGCTATGCTGCAATCAGATGAATCGCCTCCAAGACATATGGTGGGCTATCCTCGCTGACCCACACGGAACATGTGACTCCGTCAGGTCCAGCTCTTGTAGCTGTGTTGTGGGTGGCTTCACAACGTAGATTCAGGATCTGATGCAGCAGAAGGAGTTACAAAAATGTGCAATGCTTATTTATGAAGAAAGGAATGACAGTAAGTAATGCTCTAATGACAAGTAGGCAATTAAACAGTTTCCGTGGAATCGTCTGTTGCTAAATCCTAGGATTACTAATACACTGGATGCAGTATGACACGACAGCAGTGACAGGTAATGGAGGTGCTGTACAGCGATCAGTCCTTTGCACGATGCATAACATAACTTGATGCACAATTCCTTTTGGCGGGGTTAAGACGCTATGAGGATCAATTTGTTCTCCTGCAAAAGTATCTCCATCATGCAGGATAGGGAATAACCTACTGATCAGGGGCGTCTCATCACTGAGACACCCACCGATCTCAAGATCGGGGGTCTCATGTCCTGCAAACCTTGGAGGGAGGAGGAGACTGGGTGAAGCGCTGGATGTGCAAGTGCACTACATTCCATTCACTTACAATGGGACTGCTGAGATACCTAAGCGGCACCTGCTCTGTTTTTCTCATCAGCTGCATTGAAATTAGGGTAGTACTGACCGTGCAGGCTCGGCAGTAAAGAGGTTAATAGTAAATTCCCTGGTGATCCAGAGGAGTGAAGCCTCCTTACACACTCAGCTTGCTCCTAGGGTCCAGTTCTCATGGGTCAATAAAGAGGTTAATGATAAAGTTTATGGTGGTCTATGGCAGTAAAGACATTAATGCAAAGTCCCTGGTGGTCTAGGACAGTAAAGAGGTTAATGTTAAGTCCCTGGTGATCCAGAGGAGTGAAGCCTCCTTACACTCTCAGCTTGCTCCTGGAGTCCAGTTCTCATAGGTCCCTTTGGAAAAGGGGATCCTGGGCAATAGTCCATTCTGCCACTACTGAAACCGGCTCTTGAGGCACTCATATCATATATTGCTCTGACAGTCATTCAAGCTTGTGATTATAATGTCTATTCCAACCCCCCCCCCCCCCGTATTGAATAGATGAAAGACTGTTGTCATTCCAGCAGCAAACAGGTTAATGAAATCAAACAATTTTTTGTGGTTTATCGCAGGTTCCTGGGCTTTGATCTGAGCTCTTCTAAAAAGAAAAAATCTAATTAACTTCAAAAACCCATTACCAGAAAGGAATGCTTGTTTGGATTACATTACATTTAAGATGCTGCTAATCCTGCAGGATACAACTCAAACATGCAGAAGAGAAGAGGAAACAGCAGAGCATTGAGAGTGGAGGAGGATACTAGCGATGGCCAAAACCGGGACAAGATGATCCCTACTGGTGATGCTATGCTATTCATCTTTGGAGCATAGTACATTTTGCAACACCCTTTAAAGTTAGCAACTTCGAGTGGATGTCAGCATCCCTGGTGGTCTAGAGTGGCATCCCTGGTGGTCTAGAGTGGTGAAGTGGTTAAACGAGTTGTCTGGTTACCAGACAACAATCTTCCAATAGTTACAACATGTTGGCACTTTGCGATAAATTAGTGGGTTTTGGGTCACAGTTTGGGCACTCGGTCTCTAAAAGGTTCGCCATCACTGGACTAGTATATCAAAAGGGTTAATCTCACCCGGTGTTAATGAAATCATCTAGCAGCTAACAAGAATATCATGGTAAAGGACATCTCCATGACTTCTGACCACCGCTCGCCCTCGTGGGGCATAAGAAGAAGCGACAGTCTCAGAAGCTCCCCCTAGACATGGTGGTAAACATTAGGAGAGTCTAACGAATGGAGAGGGGATCCTAGTGGGCCCCGTCCATGCGGTTAGACTACATTAACTAGGGTTGCTCATCGTGATTGGCTGGCAAGTAAAATTAGTCAGATTCTGCAGAACTGGATCAGGTCAACCCCATCCAAGTTTGGGCGAAAGTCTAGAGGAAAGTGATAAGAAAAAAAATTGAAGGAAAAGGGAGGAGAAAAAGGTGAAAGAGAAGATGATAATGAGAAGAAGGAGAATAAGACAACTATGACCGCCTGTTTATCCTTCTTTTCATTTTCGTTCTCCAGAAAAGAAGGAGCAGGAAGAAGCTTGGTGGCTCAGTGCCGAGCACTTTTGCCTTGTAGCACTGGCATTCTAGGTTCACATCTGACTATGGACAACATCTGCATGGAGTTTGTATGTTCTCATTGTGTTTATTTTCCTTTTTCTACTTCTTCTCCTCTTCTGGAGAAGCGAGAAGGAAGCAGACGTGTGGTGGCTCAGTTGTTCATACTGCCACCTTGCAGTTTCTGGTGTTCTCTGGGTTCAAATTTGTCTAACGACAACATCTATATAGAGTTTTTATGATCTCTGTAGAGGAAAGAACAAGTGTGGTGGCTCAGTTGTCTGTGCTGCTGCCTCGCAGAGCTGAAGATTTAGGTTCAAATCTAACTGAGGGTAACATCTGCATGAAGTTGTTCCATGTCCATATAGTTATTGTCCTTGATGGGATTGGAACTTACGACCCTAGCACAAGGTGGCAGTGCTAACAACTGAGCCACATTCAGCAGTGAACCCAGTTTTTACCCATTGACTTTAATGGGAATCAGGATCGCTCTGACCAGATTAGATAATCACTTATCAGTCATTGTCACCTATATTTACATGGATCTCCACCGCCCATTGTACTTTGGCTTCTGCCGGATGCTCAGGTCAGCCTGATTACTTTCCCCAACTTTAATTACAAGATACTTTCAAAATTTTTTGTTCAAAATCAAAAATTCTTTTAGTCAGAGTTTCTAATTTATGAAGGACTCACCAGCCACATGGATGATCCCATGGCGGGCGATGTCGTAATATGGGTGACTTATACTGGCATCGTTGGCTTCCCGCATTGGAGAATCCACTGTATCCCCACTCAGCTGTGCCTGCTCCTCTTCATCCTTCTGAAGCTCTGCAAATGAAGACAATGTAAGACCAAGAACCACCCGAGATCCAAGAACATCTCCAACCCTGCAGCCAACCAAGACCCCGAGCCAACAACCCTGTACTGATTAATCATGTAATATATGTCAGCAGTCAGAAACATTCATCATACACCAAATAGTCACTTTATCAGAGACCCCCAGCTAGTAGGGCGTTGGACCTTCTTTGGCCTTCAGAATTGCAGCAGTTTGACATGGTGTAGATTCCACATGGTGATGAAATGGTTCTGCAGGAATATCGGCCCCTGCGGACAGGAAGCTTCTTGTAGTTGCCATAGATTAGATGGCGGTGCTGACATGTTCTGACCGGCTGGCAGGAAGGGGTCAGCGATTCATGCTGCTTGTACCAAATTCTGACCTCCCATCAGCAACAGAAATCTGGACCCATCTGACCAGGAGATGTTTTTCTGCTGCTCAGTGATACAAGTTTTGTGTTTTTTTACCCACTAAAGTAGCTTTTTGTTTCTCTTATTGGCGCTGGAACTGATCGTTATTAACAAATGCCCATCAAAAGTAAGAAATGGCAAATTGCAAGTTCAGGCACAGTGATTGGTGCGCCAGCGTTGTATTCAACTGTAGTTTCCTTGACTGTGCAGCCTGTTCATCAGAACGATTCCTGACATCCTCCTCCGACCCCTTTTGGTGACAAGTTGTTTCCGTCCACAGGATCCCCTTATGCTGGATGTTTTCCCTCGATCACCAGATTCTCTGTATACTCTCCACACCGCTGCACAAGAAATAACCACAAGATTGGCAGTGACATCCCGGCCCCGGCTAGTCCAGCACCGATGACCGGCCTCGTTGGAAGTCGCTCCGATCGCTGGATCTTCCATCTAATGTGGATTCACACTGAAACTGATCCACGGAAAACTCGTCATGTGACTTTATGCCGCACTCCGGGGTCAGGGGGAGAATTACTGTACAGGGCAGCGCCAATCGTGAGGGGGCCGGGGGTCTAATAAAGTGGCCCTTCAGTGTATCATATAAAACCTTCCCTGGGAACCAGGTACCTACCGATCTCCGCTAACTGTTCAAAGTCTATAGATTGTAGATTCTCCATGTCAAAAATATGAAAATAATCCGATGGGCACTTCAGCCTGAAAAAAAACAACAACTTTTTAGCATTTTATGTTGCAGTAAACTAGCGCCAACTCGGTCCTCGGACTGCGTCCGGTACTGCAGCTCAGACCTATCCATCTAAAAGGAACTAATCTGCTATACCAGGGCTGTAGTACTAGTAGGGAACACGGTATCAGATATGTTTGGGGATTTCCCCTGAGTCAACCCATTGAAGAACAGGACCCTCGGCTTGAAATGGCTGATAACAGATAACAATAAATTGCATTCACAGCAAAATAAATGAAGATACTGTAAATATTTAAATTCTCGCCCAAATTGGTTTCCTGTGACAATGAGGATTATTATCAGCGGGGTGAAGCAGTATTTTAGCCCCGCGTCCTCTCCACCTTTCTGCACCACTTATCACCGCTATTTACATTGTCTGCAAATAATGATTCGAAAATTATGCGAAAACACCAACTGGCTAATCTATTTTGTGTTTAACGTGCCGACTGTACAAAGCATTAATGAGCGCTCGGATCGCGCGCTACTAAATTAACACTCAAATAGAAAATTCCGGCTCTGGGGATTAAACGCTTTGAACCTTCTACCAGCTGAGAGATTTCGTTAGAGGCGGTTGGAGTTTTAATTAAATTAACCTGACATGTTCCTGGACAAAGGCCTCTTGTATCGCCTCCATAGCTTCTAATTATAGTATAATAGTCGCCAGGGATTTATCGGGTGTATTACACTCTATTTCCATTATACGGAGCACATAGAAGAATGGATATGGCACAGAGATACAGATGAACGGTCCCTGGAGGATTCTCACTGGCATCGCTGTAATGTTGTTTGTCGGGGGAAGACAAAAGCGACAACGCCATGATGAGGTGTGACAGTACTGCAATGAGTAGCTGCCATGTCACAGAACGGAGCCCCTTGTCATCAGCCTCCTGCTTCCTTTCCCTATAATGGTGGCCATATGCATTACATCTTTCTCAGCTGATCCCAGTCTTATTATATTTCACCCTGTCTGATGATATAATGTGGCCTTAAATAGGGGATGCCAAAGGTACCTCTCATACATCTACATTTTGGGATGTAGAGCAGATTTTAGTGAAAGTGAGACCCTGGTGGTCTAGGATGGTGAAGGGGGCTAATGGTCAAATGTCTGTTTGTCTAAGATAGCAAAGGAGGTTAACAATTATATACTCAATTGTCTACGGTAGTGAAGGGGTTAATGTTAACATTCCTGGTGGTCTACCAAGTGAACAGATTAACATTTCCATCCTTGGTGGTTTATGGTGGTAAAAGGGTTAATGGTGACATGCCTGTTTATCTAGGATAGTGTTAACAGTTACATACCTGATTGTCTAGGGTAGTGAAGGGGTTTTGTGATCTAGGTTAGTGAAAGAGTGAATATTCCCATCTCTGGTGGTCTAGGGTGGTGAATGGGTTAATGGTGATGTGCCTGTCTTTCTTGGATAGTGAAGAAATTTAGTAATTACATATTTGATTGTCTAGGCTAGTGAAGAGGTTTATGTTAACATCCCTGGTGGTCTAGAGTAGTGAAGGGGTTAATAATGATTTACATCACATCATAACCATATGCTATTTCAGGCTGATATCTATCGGCATACCTTTTGTCCCTATGTTCTGTGTGCAGCGACCTGAGCAGGAAGCCTGCCACGACAGGGGCGACCGCGGGGAAACGAGATAAAATGTCACAGGTGGCTCTGCAATCTCTCCCATCAGTGGCGCCAGCTTGACCCAGCCCAGTTGCTTGCAGTACATAAACGTAGTAGTAAAGAATCTGAATGTCACGTGACGCCAGCGCCTCTTTTAGGCCGCTATTCACACAATGCAAAATAGTCCACAGTCCACTAAGAGTCCACAGTCCACTAATAAGTTTTTCAGGAACTCAACCGGAGGTGCACGGCTGTACTTTGCTCAAAGCTCTTCATCTTGGATTCTCCAACAAGTAGCACATTGCGCAGACATAACAATCTTCTTTACAGATTTTCACTTCTCTTCCACACCTTCAATATTACAGGCTTTCTAGGAGACATTCTTCCCTCCGAACTCTAGATGTCTTCAGTCTCAGCTATCTGACAGACCGTCCGTGGAGTCTGCCCTCCCGACTCATTAACAGCATTCATTCAAGTTTTCCATTTGGCTCTCAGGCTTCTTAAGTTGCTTCCCTTCTTTTTGTAGTGGCAGGAGACCCGTTACTCTATGCCTGGCTCTGTGAGGAACGTCCAACACCTCCGACTACATCTTCTCAACTCCACTCTCTAAAACTGTGCCCCTCATCTACCCAAGCCTTACAATCATGTCACTCACGCAGTTGAAGGGACACACACAGGACTCATCCACAGCAGTCAGTCACATACATTCACACCACCACTTCGGGCCACTGCAGTTCCCTCCAACTTGAAGGAAGCCGACCCTGATGCTCTTTAAACATAGAGACAAATGGCCGAGATGAAAATCCTCCAGAACACCAACCTTCTGCCCCAGGATTACAACCACTCAGTAAAGAGAGTCTATACTAACTCCAGTAAAAAGCAGGTTTCACCCTTTAGTAAACTCTAACCCAGACAGGTGAGAACATGGCGGAACCAGTACTCTACACCCCCTGTTGGTTTATACAGCAGAGCATGAAACCCATTCCAGGATCCGCCAGAATTGCACTTCCAGTGTTGACCTCTATTTTATGACAGCCCACTGTGAGCATAAAGACTTGAGATACTACAGCATAAACTATGGGGCCCTTACATCATTCTTCTCCCCAAAGTCTGAAATTGAATTGTACACGGATGGTAACACTGAGATAGCGAAAGGTGTGTGGTTAGGAAAAATACAGGTGAGAGCGGCATGAATTTCACTCCCCCTTGTTAAGAAACGGAGATGGGGGGGGGGGGGGCATGCGCTAAGAAGCTTCACTACAAACAATCCCACTAATGAGATTCTCACCTTCAGATTCACTCACACTCAGCACGCATACCTCTAGTTTAAACAGTAACACTCCTCTCACACTCAACTCCAGCACAATAGCTTTAACCGTTACTAACGATTCTTGCAGATTCATGCAGTGAAGCTTATTTATATTGCAAATAAACACATTGTTACTTTCTTTTTTTTTTCTTAATCAAACTCGTCATAGAAAAATTACGACACATTCAAAAACACAAACCAAAGGAAAAATGCCAAAGTCCTTGCTCAATTCAGAAGTCCAAATTCTAAACAAAAACAAACAGTCCAGATGTCTCTTTCGGAACCTCTTAAACCCACCCCATTCTACGAGTCCTCAATGGAACTATAGGTTCCTCTGTCGCAGAGTCTGTTGTTGTGAACCGGTGGGCGTAGAACCACTTACCCATGATCTGATCCCGATAGAGGAACACACAGACGGCCCAGGACTCCACAGACCCCGAACTTCTCGATCCTCTGCAGTCTCTCTCTTTCTCAGTTCTTACATCCCGGAATACAAATGCGAAATTCTGATCGCCATATTCCTTTATGAAGGAATGTAGATGCGCAAGAATGGCCTTCCGGGCTCCCGATTGTCCCAGTGCAACAAAATCCAGGGAGGATACTCCGACATTAAAAGCCCCTTTGATGAATTAAACGCATGCAGTTTTTGAGCTATGGGGACAGGTTGGGTTTCCTCTGACTCCTCCCGGGCAGGCTCAATCATGTCTCTCTGCCCGTCTGCCAATTCCACAGTGGTTGGGGAGGACCTTTGCTCCATAAAGGTCTTTTGCATCTGTATAGCCGAAACTGTAGTCCCTTCCGGGGAGCGCTTCAAAGCCCCCTGTAGCACTCCTTGGTCACAGCTAGGCACAATAATCGCACGGAGGGCAGGCTCCACAGCAGTCTGACACAAGTCCTCAGAGGATCCCGCAGGCAACAGGTAAATCTGGGATACAAGTCTCTGTTGTTCTTCCTCGTCCCTGAAGTACCAAAGAGGGTCCCCAAGAGGGTAACCAGCCGGCACAAATTGCATTCCGCCCCTGGCTGCTATCTGTTCAGTCTCTAGGTTTGCCTCCAACTCCTGCTCAACTTGCAATGCATCTGTGGAGCTCACCTCAGACTCCTCCTCCAGGCCGCTCCTAACTCCTCCTTCCTCCAGCTCCGCGGTGGCGGCTTCCCTCCACCTTACTTTGTTCCCACCACTCCCAGACTTCAGGCGGCGGGAAAGTTTGGCAGGCTTTTGCAGTGGAGAAGAAGAAGAAGGCGTTGGCTGGGCTCCATCCTGCGTGTCCATTACAGTAACTGTATTTTCCGGCATAACGTGAATGTTCAACAAAGTCACTTTTCCCAGCAGTCCCACACCGTCCTTTTCCATCTGATAAGACATTTTAGCAACCACAGGCATTTTATCAGTCATTATAATCATTAAAGTCAATAAGATTCTTGTAGCAACGAAAAGTCCAATCTCTCTAGTACGACAGACGCGGAGGTTTCATCCTGTTCGTGACACCAAGGCATACTGCGGCGAACTGAGCCAGAGGCCCGCTGCGATGGGGAAAAAAGATGGAATGTCACGGGAGGCTCTGCAATCTCTTCCATCAGTGGCGCCAGCTTGGCTTAGCCCAGTTGCTCACAGTACATAAACGTAGTAGTAAAGAACCTGAATGTCACGTGACGCCAGCGCCTCTTTTAGGCTCCTATTCACATGGCGCAAACTAAAGAGTCCACAGTCCACTAATAAGTTTTTCAGGAACTCAACCGGAGGTGCACGGCTGTACTTTGTTCAAAGCTCTTCATCTTGGATTCTCCAACAAGTAGCACATTGCGCAGACATAACAATCTTCTTTACAGATATTCACTTCTCTTCCACACCTTCAATGTCACATGCTTTCTAGGAGACATTCTTCCCTCCGAACTCTAGACGTCTTCAGTCTCAGTTATGTCCGTGGGGTCTGCACTCCCGACTCATTAACAGCATTCACTCAAGTTTTCCATTTGGCTCTCAGGCTTCTTAAGTTGCTTCCCTTCTTTTTGTAGTGGCTGGAGACCCGCTACTCTATGCCTGGCTCTGTGAGGAACGTCCAACACCTCCGACTACATCTTCTCAACTCCCCTCTCTAAAACTGTGCCCCTCATCTACCCAAGCCTTACAATCATGTCACTCACGCAGTTGAAGGGACACACACAGGACTCATCCACCGCAGTCAGTCACATACATTCACACCACCACTTCAGGCCGCTGCGCTGTGCTTACTATGTTTAAGCCTTCCATTGAAGGAATACATCTTGAAGATTTCCCAACGCATACTTCCCATAGAAGCCTTCTATGTATGGCATTGTATGAGCAATTTTAATTGCAATTTTGTCAACATGATTGTGAACAAGGAGGATCAGGATGTGCAGTGCGATCGGTGCTTCCAAGGGTGGGGATTATGGGAAAAATGTCATTAAAAGGACCTTATGGAATAACTATTGACACAAGTAGCAATGTTTAAACGAACAGTCCAGATTTCCCTTTTTCTCATCTAATGCTATACATGTCAGATGAAGTGATGGATATTCTGACAGCGGGCAGTCTATAATGCAGGTAATAATAGTTTAATAGAATGTGTTTAGTTAGTGATTATAGATGGAGTCTGAATAATGACAATATCGCCTGAGGGCGCAGCTACTTGGAAACACACAGGAGCCAAACAAGTTTTGAGAGGACAACGTTATTCCTGTTCTACCGGGATTTGTACTTATTCCCTGCCCGGCCTTATTAGGGTATACAGAGCTGCATTCACCACCAGCTGAAGGTTACGGAGATTCCACAACAGAGGGCACAACTGTTACTTTTATTGGGACCTTAACCCCTTAGTGACCAAGCCTGTTTGCGCCTTAATGACAGACAAATTTTGGAAATCTGACGTGTCTCACTAACATATCATAACTCCGTAAAGGTTTTGCATATCCAAGTGATTCTGACATTGTTTTTTTGCCACATATTGTACTTCATTTGGGGGGTAAAAATAGAATTGTGCATGTTTATTAAAAGTACCAAAATTGGGAACATTTTTAAAAAAAATTATTTTTTCACCCTTTTCAACTGCGATATCTGAAATATGTGCAAACATACTGTACAAATTTTTGATAAGATATATATTTCCATCTGTTTACTTTATTCTGGAAGCACATTTGAAAAACTTTAGTTTATTTAACTATTTAGGGGACGTACAAATTTAACATTGATTATCAACATTTTGAGGAACAATTTGTTTTCCTACAAGTCAAGTTTGCCAAGACTCAAAGATGTCAGAATGATAGATACCCCCATTACTGACCCCATTTTAGAAACGACACCCCTTAATGTATTCACTGAGGGGCTCAGGAGGATTTTGACCCCACAGTTTTTTTCAGGATTTAATGCAATTTAGAGGAGAAAAAATAACATTTTATATTTTTGCAAATATGTCATGCCAAAATGGATCCCCCTGTTCATCCCGTGTTCAGAAACATACCCATTGTGGCCCTAATCTACTTACAGGACACATGGCTTGGCCCATAATGGAGGGAACGCCCGGTGGATTTCAGGGCACAACTGAATAAATTCCAGGCCCCATTGCCCACTCGTGCAGAAAAAAAATTGACTCCCTACGACCACCCCTCCCGCCACCCTTTTTGGCGTTCCCCAAATCTTAAAGTAATGATGTAAACTGTGTGGTATGAAGACAGGGGTAATTACGGAGGCCGGTTGGGATGGGTATGAGGCACAATAAAACCGGGTATCCCTCCTCTCATGTTTTTTGGGGGGGTATTTCCTGACCCCGGCGGTGGGTATGGGGTGTAAAGTGGCGCTCTGTGAGTCTCCGTGAGCTTGATAAGGTGCGGCGGTCTCACATAGAAGGCGCTCAACAAGCTGCTCCTGGACTGTATGAAGGCGAACGGCCCCGGGGCTCCTTGTAAATTATGTATTACAGGCCGCGGTCTGAATAACGCCGGGCTCACACGGGCGTAGATGGAATCCGCTTGTTACTAGTGAGGGCCGATATAGGGGTCACTATCACTACTCGGATCAATATAACGGTCACTATCACTACTGGCGCCATTGTGAAGGGGTCATTATTACTACTGAGGTCACTGTGGGGGACACTATTACTAGTGGGGGGCGATATAGGGGTCACTATCACTACTGGGACCATTATAGGGGTCACTATTACTACTGAGGCCACTGTGGGGAAAGCCTACAGAGGAGGTGAGGGGGGCGCCGGATAGTATGGAGTAAGCTGCGGATACGTAGCTGATTTCCTGTCACAATCCACACTAATGGCCCAGATTTGGACAGTTTTTTGGATGCAGGATTTGCTCCCCATCTTTGTTGAGCCGGCCTGGACTGTTTATAACGACTGAGGTAAAGTCCCGCGCTGTGGAGCGTATGAACGGATGAACTGATTTTTTTTTCTTCAAAGCATTCAAACTATTGCGCACAATGCCTGTCTCTCCCGCACCTCGTATTACTGGTTTCGTTTTGGGACCCGTCCATGAGTTCAAGCCCTGAAGGGGTGGAATCTGCTGATGTGTGAACGCACCCTCAGGGCTCCTGCAGACGGGCACAGGCGTAGAAGCGATAGCGTGACGTAAAGAGAGCGCGATCGTGCATGTGTAGGCGCTTTTGCTGTACTTTTGTGCGCTGCCGGGCGCGGTCACATTGGTGCAGGAACCTCTGTGCCGCCATTTAACAGGCTGTGCAGCCTTATTAGTCCTGGGTCTTCAGTGCACGATTTCACGCGGATCGGTTGCACATTTGCGCACTCCCATAGACTCCTATGGTGCCTTTGGTGTACAACTGTGCAAAAATAAAACAAGTCGCGCATTTTTTCATGAAATATGTGCGCAGGAAACCCATAATGTGCGGCCATCTGTTGGTTTCTGTTTTGCTGCATTTTGTGCGAGGGATTTTGTGTTTACAAAAATGTGCGCAAAATCCTTCGTCTGCAGAAGTCATCAGGCGACATTCACAGGAGCGCGAAATTCACTTGAGGTTTGTGCGCTGCAAGACACACAAAAGGTGCACAAATATCAGCGCCATTCTTTTGAACAGAGTCACACAAGAGCGATGCGGCGAGATAAAAGATCGATTATCCTATTTTCCCGCATCACCCATTGTTATCAATCAAACGCAGTCAAACGCATCGCATGCCGCACGGTCTGCACGAAGTGCGATGCAAGTTTCCGTACTGAACACAATGGGAAACACTTGCTGATCCTCTAGAGCGTGAAACATCATGGCGGCTGGTAAGGGGGGCATTAGACACACCCGAGTCGGGTGTATTTGGATTGCCCTTACGTATGAGCGGCGAAACGCTCGCAACTTCAAAGGAAAATAGATAGAGAAGCCGGAATGAAAGGGAGGGAGGCTTCATTGTGGACGATATGCTGCGCATAGTATACATCCACGTGGAAGAGCCTCGTGTCTGCGATCTTCCGCGATCATTCGCAATTACTTTCTGCGAATATTCGCAGGTCTTGCACTGCGGAAATCCACATGCGGAATCCGACTTGTTCGTGTGCGACCGGCCTAACACTACAGGAGATGAAAACATGGCAAGGTGTAAGGTCTGGGGGCATGGAGGCCGAGGAAGACGTCACTACATCACCACCGGCCCGGCCGACCCATCTGTCTGGTAGGCGCCGCTCACTTCTGGCTTCATTGTGATAATGGGGGAGGAGGGGTCCCGTCCAGCTGGAAGGTGAAGCCATATCTGTAGCGTCCCGGGATGAGACCCTCAGGATTGTTTCCTCCTGGATGAAGAAGGGGCCGCACACCTTCCTGCAGGTTACAGCGCAGACCACCCTCACCGCGGGGGAGTCCGCAGACGCTGCACGTAGACCGGTGGGATGCCCTCCCAGATTCTGGCATTACGTTTGTTGCTCGGCTTCATCACTGAAGCCTCCATCGCTTCCCGTCAGTCTGCAGACCATCGCAGAAGGATCGTCGCCGCGCTTTGTCCTCCGGTCTCAGCGCCGGTAACGATTACAGTCAGTAGGGATGACATCACAAACGTCTGCGCAGAATCTCCCACACGGTCGGCGGCCGGACGTCCAATTCTCCGCTCGCTGTGGATTTCTGAGGGGTTCCTGTTTCCACGGACGCTCCGCTGTTTCCACGCTTACTGCTGGACGGACGGATGATTTTCGCCTACGGATGCAACCGTATTCCCTAAACTCGGAGGACCTCTTACGGATTGTGCGCCGCTGGGGGATCGTCACCAAACTGTCAGAAAGTGACTTTGTACACCGATAACAGACCGGGAGACGCGAAAATCAGGGACACAAAACGCTCCCCTGTCCTCGTTGGCGGCCATCTTGTCTCCTATCCCCTAGCGACGACTACGGCGGAATAAAACTATTTGGGCCTCATTTCGCAAAACTGTCTACCAACTGTCCTTGTTGCCCGGAGCAACCAATCACTGCGCAGCTTTCATTTTTCTAGCTGTTGGGTAAGATGAGAGCTGCACTGTGATTGGATGCTAGGGGCAACAAGGACAGTCTGTTAGTTTGGTAAATGAAAACTTTTTGAGTTTCTGTTTCCATTGATATCACATAATATGGGAGTTATGGGGGGGGGGGGGTCGCATCAGGAAGATCATCTGTAACAATCCTGTGTTTACTAACAACAAACTGACATTTTGATACAAAGTATATTAAAAAGTTGCAGAAGTTTGCAAAGAGTTAAGCACCAAGTTCCCCTCTGCTCCCTCTGCAGTCACCGGTGTCCTACTTCCTGCTCCCTACCTTGCAGTATGTCCTGTGGTGTCATTGTCCCCGTCAGGGTCCTATATGTCCTCCTTGCACCCAGGTGGCTCCTCCTCTGGACAAGGTGCTCCTTTGTTCAGCATTCCTGTGTGTATGACAAGGCGTGGCGAACACGAAGGGAAAACACGGAAAACCCAAGGTGAAAATAAAAGCCGCCCACTCACCCGCATTCCTCCCCTCCTGACTGACACAATGGGAATTTAGAGGAGATTAGCCCTTCGTCTCAGTGAACACAATATGGATGCCAACATGGTGCCAACTATAAGGGGATCTCCAGATTTGTCGGTTAACTCTTTGCAAACTTCTGCAACTTTTTAATATACTTTGTGTATCAAAATCTTTATTTCCAGATTTAGAGGAACTTTTCCCATTCTGCCATAAAGTGACGCAGGAGTAATGATGAATGACCCCCATGTCTGATCCTGCTACTTCTTACACAGATAGTGACAACCAGTAATGCCAACCAGGCAAGCACTCTACTCCTGGCACCAGGTCCAGAGGCATGACCCTCTCTGTGCCCATGACATCATCAAGCGGCTGGCTGCTCAGCTCATCTTAATAAGCTGGGGCTGGCTTGGTTATTAAGGTGCCCGGATTGGACAGCGCCCCTGCTGATATGATGGGCGCAATGTAGGGTTGTCATCTTTTCCACCAAAAAATATTAGCCACGGTAAAAGCAGCGAGCTCTAGGGGCGTGGCTTATCATAATATATGGTTTTAGCTTTTATTCCAGTGGTCCGAGTAGTAATAGTGCCCCCTCTAGTGGTCCTAATAGTGTCTCCTCTCAGTGGCACCAGTAGTAATATTGCCCCCTTTAATGGTCCCAGTAGTAATTCTGCCCCTTTAATGGCCCCAATAGTAATAGGGCCGCCTCTCCATGCTCCCAGTAATTATAACACCCCCTCTCAGTGGCCCTAATAGTAATAGTGCCCCCTTTAGTGACCCTAGTAATAATAGTGCCCCTTATAGTGGCCACAGTAGTATTAGTTTCCACTTTAGAGACCCCAGTTGTAAAAGAGCCCTCTGTAGGTGCCCTCCCCACATCTGAACCTCCGGCGATATCATGAAGTACCATAAGTCACTCTCAAGCCACAATCAGGACAGAACGTTCCAGCAGTGCTCAGAGAAGATCCTCGCACGTCTGCGTTATTGCACGGTCCGTACACAGCGCAGACGCAGAAGTGCGGGGGGGGTGTCTGCTGTGCAATACGAGTTGCGTCTGAGAATCTCTAGCACTCGTGTAAATCCACCTTAAGAGCGACTTCCCATGGATGTATGCGCAAAGACGCATGCGTTAGTTCAAAGAATTTGCGCCACGAGCGTCGTGCTTTTGCACACATTTTTGCGCATATTGCTGTACTGTTTGTTTGTTTCACTGAGGCACGCCCGAATTAAAGGGCAATTTAGGGTAATTAGTTCCACATGTGTTCTTTTCCCAACTAAATTGTGCAGCGTGTAGCCCAATGTGCGGGTATCGGGTGCGCATCTGATCACCAAAGGCCCCATAGAATTCTGTGGAAGGTGCGCAAATATGAAGCTGAAGTGAGAAACACTGCGCAAAACCGCAATGGAAAGAACACATCCGGCTAAATAGCCTTTCAACCCGCGGAAAAAAAGTGTCGTGCGCAAATGTACCTCATCTAACCTTGTATATGCGCTAATACGTTGCACTGCGGCGTTCGCATCTGCACATACCATCATCTGAATAAGCACTAAATCAGCGTTTCACAACTTTTTCAGCCTTGGGGCACCCCTGATAAAAAAGGTTACTGAGGGGCACCCCCAACAAGAAGGGGGCGTGGTCAGGGGGTGACTAGGGGGCGTGGCTTATCATGATATATGATTTTTACCTCTAATATTCCAGACACTCAGCGGTCTCTGATGAACACAGCGAGAGCGCTAAAACTTTGGAGGTGACAGGGAGCGCGGTATCTTCTGAAATCAGCAGCAATGGCGTCTTTTGCAGTAATGCTGCGGACCATTGCGGAAAATCCTCTGCATTCCCGTTACGTGTAAACGCACGCTGAGGGCTCAAGCACATGGGAGAGAGTTTTTGTCACATTATGCGGCCGTGAAAATCACGGAATGAAACAAAACTATTGATATCAATGATTTTGCTTTCCCCATCGGGATTCCCGCGTGTTAATACCGCGCACGAGGAAAGATGGGGCGGGAGGTTTTTTTAACTCACTCGCATTAGCGCAGAGTTTGAACTGTCAAAAAAACAAAGAGTTTTACCCGGTTGATGCGCTAATACGTGCCGTAGCAGTGAGCATAGTAGCGCGTGCGCCCATGTGTTTTTGCCCTAAGGCTGGGTCACATGGGGCTGACTCGTTGCGGAGCGTCTGCAGCGGACATTCTGTAGCGGATCCACAGAGGAAAGTCTGTCTCAAGATCTGCACTATTTGGTTTTATCGCGTATTTTTGTGCGGAATTCACCCCCTCATTAAAAAGAGGTGAATTCACGATTCATTCGGAGATTTTCGAAGTCTCATCACTTTGCGGCTGCTGTAGATTCCGCTGCACATTCCCCGTGTGGACCCAGCCAGAAGGGATTCCCCAGGTATCGCCCACAGGATGCATCGGGGTGCGAGCAGAAGTGCTGCTCCGACCCTGTGTAGTGGTCGGCACTGGTAACTGTAGTTGCAGCTCTTACTGCCATAAATGGGAGATGCGCCGTTAGTGGCCAATGCTTGTAATTGCAGGCGCAGCGCTGCCTGGAAAACCTATTTAATGTCAGCTGAGTGATTCCGGTTGGGAACCTCTGGTCCAAATACATCAAGGCTTTCCACAAGCCTTTATAACTCTCAGAATGTTATGCAAATTTACATTCTTACTCAGCTTCTTCTCCCTCTGTGTCAGTGTACACTGCAGTTCTGGAATTTTGTTCATAAACATTAGCACAACATTGTGAGCCGGGTTTTGGCCGCACGTTTCAGCTGACGTTTAGGGCCGATTTACTCAGCTGTATGTGAGGTTCTTTTTTCCTCTTTTGCTGCAAAATGGGATTACTTCCCAGCAGAGGTGGGCCTTGAAGAATACCTGGCCTCCCCAAATAGGTTCCCTCTCCAATACTGATGCCCTCTTACAGTACATAGGGACCTTTCAGGCATCATAGCCGGCAGGCACTCCACACACTTGACAAAGGAAGACTGTTTACTAATAGATCCATTTTTGGAACCCCTCTCCTTCTGAAGTATGAAGTAATCATAGAATGTAAGTACGAGCGAGTAGTGCCTTATGCGAGTACCTACCCACTCGTCTCAAAAGATTCGGGGAGCGGGTAGCGGCGGGGAAGAGCAGGGAGGAACGGGGGGGGGGGGGGGGGGGGGGGGGATCTCACTCTCTCCCCGCCGCTCCCTCCTGCTCACTCACACAACTCACCACTCTCCCCTTCCGGCAACCGAATCTTTAGAGGCGAGCGGGCAGGTACTCGCATAAGGCACTACTCGCTCGAGTCGTTTGCCTTAGCGAGTTCGCTCGCTCATCTCTAATTACAACATTTCCCAGACATGCCAATTGTGCGCAATACCTCATTTCTCCTGCGGAGGTGCTGCAGGAAAATTAAACACTTGCTGCTAAGAACCCTGAATGATTATAGCTGATTGCTGGTGGTCCTCACCTAGCAGAGTGAATGGAGAGAGGCTGTAAAGGGGGTTAAGACATGGCAAATCCATATAGTACTCCGACAGCCTATTAATTTCAATGGACACCATGTAATGCCTTGTGTCTCCTGTGGGAACGCTGCAGGGCATTGTACACACTGTCAGGGTTCCTCGCAGATTAAAGCTGATCGCTGGTGTTCCCAACATTTGCGTATCCTGTAGGGAGTCACAATTTAGTTTTAGCCCCATGCTAGTCACTAAATAAAGCCACATGACGCCCTAATTATACCGCCATATACCGCCTAAATCACAGTACTTCTATAATGTCCAGATAATAATGATCAGGGTCTAGCTACTTCCCCTTTAAGATCAGAAGTTTTTTTCTACTTGGTCTACTGAGGGTGCCGTCGGCCTGTGATGAGCGATTCTTGGTCACGATACAAGAGCCATTGTGCTGCGGGGGTCCGGGCCGAGCCCAGAGACCTGCTGAGCTTTGATGTCTAACTATATTACAGTGTAAAGTTCCCTCCAACTACCTGTTCTTGTCCTCAGCTTCACAGATCAAAGCCTCAACCAACAGCGATGACGTCACCTGGAAGAGAACGAGGTTCAAACACGACCGGCTCCATCGCCCTCATCTCACAGCCGTGAGTTTCTAATGGAAATAATGGGATCCATTTACAGACCGTGTGACTGTAACGAAGACGAAGTGTAAGGAAATCCATATGTTATAGAGGTGGGTATAGAGATGGCCACCCTTATACATACACAGCCTTATATAGCAAAACACCTGACGAATGTTCTGCCGGTCCCTCTCTGACCAGTCAAGTCCTGGAGGTGTCCTGTGGTATCTCCACCAAGATGGTACCAGCAGTGCCAGCCTTAGCTTAGATGTTGCACCAACCCAATATCAATGAGTCTTGGCCATCCATGACCCTGTCAGCAGTTCATTGGTTGTCCTTCCTCAAACCATTTTTTGCAGATACTAACCACTACACACCAGGAACACCCCACAAGACCGGCCGTTCTGAAGATGCCCTGACCAAGTCGTCCCCACAATTTGACCTTTGTCACTCAGATCCATAAACTCGCACATTTTTCCCACTTCAAGAACTGAGTGATCACTCACTATGATGGTCTGCAGCCCACTGCTGCTCTTCTCCTGCCCGGGTACAGTGTAGTAAGGGAGGCGGTGCAAATCCACTACAATGAGGAAAGGGGGCATTGGGTGGCAACCTGCTTTATAGACGGCAAATCCTTGTGGCCGACAGCATCAAGACCTGCAATCTGTCTACTCATCCAGGAGCAGATTAAGAACATCTACGGTGCAGGGGTCCATGAGCCCCTCCAACACATGAAGTTTCTCCAAGTGGATCATCAGAGAAACACTTATGACTGTGGGGTATTTCCTATAGCATTTGTCTTTGAGTTTCTGGCAAATGGTGATCCCCCAGCAAGAAGAGGATGCGTTCCCCATGTCACTGTGGTTGGGTATGCTTCAAAGTAGCATATCAAATCTCCTGCTCTAGTCCCCCACCCCCACAATATGCCCCCCAACCCTCCCTATGGCTTTCCACTTTTGCCTATCATGTACCCATCCTGCCCCCCACCTCCTGCACTATCCTCACCCAGTCTGTATATCACATGTTTAATCTTCGCTGTGTTCCCCCTTGCTCCACTGCCTGCCCCTGTACCTTCTGTATCACCCCCCATCCACTTTGTTTCCAAATAATTGAATACCACAAGTAACTTTAGTAATCTCTCTGTACGTTTTGTATTGTTTGTGTTCCCAATATGTCTTGAAAGCGCTGCGGAATAAGCTGGCGCTGTACAAATAGAGATTATTATCCCGCCTGCAGGAAGGTCAACTAGTGACTCCATGCTGTAGAAGAAAGACCTGCAGAGTCTCTGATGGCCCAAGACATCGTCCCTGACCTACAACCATCAACAGACCGGGACCCTCTACATCACCAGAGCCGCAGACTCTACCCAACCCCTGACTACCACCGCAGACCCCTGGTACGGGCCCAGGACCTACAACCATCGACCAGGACCCTCTACATCACCAGAGCCGCAGACTCCACCCATCCCCTGACTACCACCGCAGACCCCTGGTACAAGCCCAGGACCTACAACCATCGACAGACCAGGACCCTCTACATCACCAGAGCCGCAGACTCCACCCAACCCCTGACTACCACCGCTGATCCCTGGTACAAGCCCAGGACCTACAACCATCGACAGACCAGGACCCTCTACATCACCAGAGCCGCAGACTCCACCCAACCCCTGACTACCACCGCAGACCCCTGGTACAAGCCCAGGACCTACAACCATCGACCAGGACCCTCTACATCACCAGAGCCGCAGACGCTACCCAACCCCTGACTACCACCGCTGACCCCTGGTACGGGCCCAGGACCTACAGACTTCCTGGCACCAGTAAGTAATTACTGACTTTCCTTGATCGCTCTATATACCATGTACTGATTTGGGGGTTGTGTGCTGCTATTACAGGGAGGTGTCTGATCTTCATTGCGTTTACCATTTGTTCCAGAAAGAGCAAGAAGCAAATAAAACCCAACCGTCAAACGGAGAGCCGGATGTAGTTCCCATCGGACGCATCACAAAACCCTGAATAACGTAAGATCTTTCCAACACAATTAATCTAATGCTTTGTCATGTGATAATACACTCATGTAACAACTAAAGATTGTAGTGGCTGAGGAGCCACTTTTGTAGTACTCAGACACCAAAAAAGGGCCCCTCGGCCTCCGGGCCCCAGAACTGTGCTGTCTGTAGTTCTACCCATAACGAGAGGGGATATTTAATTACTTATCTGATACCAGTCCCAGATTCCTGATTATCAGTGCGGTTGTGTGCCAGCAACATGTGCCAGACTATCAGAAGATGAGGAGCGGAGTTGTATCTTCATTGTGAATAGGCGCCACCTATTGGAAGGCAGCATTCCTGCAGGCCAAAGTTAGGCCTCATGTCCACTGGGAAAAATAAGGCCCACGCAGATGTTTGATGCGGATTTCCACAGCGGATATACTGATGATGAGCTTAAAATCCCTTTTGGTTTTTTTTTACACGCAGGAGATCATGGATTGCGTTTTTTTTCACACGGGCGTATGTGGATGCACTGCGGATCATCCGTGCATGAAAAAACCGCACTCCGACTGGAAAAGAAGCCAGCCCCCTAGCCAAACCCCAAATAGTTCTCCAACCCCCTGGCTAACGCCTAGGAGCCATTTTACTTTGCATACAGCATTGTACACAGCAGGATGGCTGTCTCTAGTAAAGCCCCCATGCCCAGGGTATGCCAGACTCACCACTGGCTCTACCAACCTACAATACCAAGAATACACGGGACACCTCTTCTCTTTGGAAATTTTGGCCACAGCAGCCATTTTATTAAATAAAATATTACAATTTTTAAACATTGGCCCTTGGAGACATGACCAAAACTAAGGGTCTGGTGCTATAACATAAAAACTGAAGCTTGCCTCCAACCGTACACCCGGCTCGGAGACACGACAAGCCCCCCCGTACTTTCTGGGCAGTATTTCCGACCATACAATGATCATGGCCAGAAACAATCTACGCAATCTCCAAAAGTCGTGTTGTATGTCCCTCCTTACCGCCCTTGCAGGTCGCCCTCCAAGGTCGTTGTCCCCCGCATGCAAGACTAAAATATCTGGGGCCCTATCCAGTTCCGCATACGAAGTAACTTCGGGCAAAACCCTTCCCCGCATCATTCCCCGTATACCCATCCACCGGAGAATAGCCTTCCTCCTTGAGATGCCTAACTGCCGGCCATCCGGTCGGATCTTCGCCCGCTCTGCCGCCCAGCAAACGAAGAAATGGCCCATAATCCACACCAACGCTGGTCCATTATCTGTCAAACCACCAAACCCCATGGAAATAAACAGTTCAGCCCATCATATAACACTTACATTTGTTTTTTAATAATTACAAATTTAATTGCTTCCATCCCTCGGGCCGCACGCACAACTGATACTGGTGTGACTTCCATCGCCCAATTGTCTGCACCACAGCCGGGCTCAACCTCCATTCCGCAGCCTCTCTCGCTGCCCAATCCTAAATGAATGGGAGGAGTAGCCAGCATTTTCAAGGCCCAAAACTCTCACCGCTTTGCTTAAGATTGCTCCAAACTGAAATTTCGATAAAAACGATCCATCGCCATGCCGTAGTAATGGGCCTCGGCTACTTGGTACACTCTCCATCAGGCTACCCACACACTTTACCGGGCACATCCCAGCCCCCGACACGCTACCTAGTATAATCCTTTTCCTTCTTGCCAACTGATCTGTCCTAGATTGCCTTAACCAAATTTCTACCCTATCTTTCAATAATGTCACATCTGATCTCTCCAACCCCCCCCCCCCTTCTTCCTACTTGGGGCCACCAACTCACTGAAAGAAAGCTAAAGAAAAAAACAATTTAAATAGTACCACCTCCAAGCTGTCCAGACAAACCTCCTCCACAACTTTCCCCAATTGTTCAAGGATCGCAAACGAGATTGGCCTCCTTATTCTTCACCTTCCTGCTCCTCTTAAAACCCCTCAAGGCCTGCCCTATTATAAAACTTTTAGGTATATCCTGCATGCCGCAGAATTCAAAACCGAATGCCAATCCCACCATCACTCTCTCAACCTTCGCCACCGACCAACCCTTCACTGGAAGCTTCGCTCAGCAACCATAACAATGCCCCTATTCTATCCTCATCTGACATTACCTCCCCTATCCTATCAATCCACTGTTCCCATTCACTCCAAGCTGCTTCATAAGCTTTCCAAGTGCCGGCCGCCAGCGACCCCCGAATCAGGTGCTCCGCCGCACGTCGACCAGCCTCCATAGTTCTTGAGGGCATGCTGTTCCTTCCTCGTCCGTTCCCGGCACCAGTGTCTGAAAACGCTCCCACTGAAACCGAGAAAGTGCGTCAGCTATATCATTTCCCACTCCCGGGTCATGCACTGCCACCACCCACGCATTCAATGCTAAACACAACAACACCACATGGCACAACAAATCACCCACTGGTGGTGAGTGCGCTGACCCCGCATTAATGGCTTGTATAACCTCCAAATTGTCACGATAAAACCTAACCTTCTTGTTCCTAAACCAATCTTCCCAAATTGCCACCGCCACCACAATTGGGAACAATTCCAGCAAGACTAAATTTCTGACCAAGCCAGCTGTAACCAACTCCTCTGGCCATGCCTCCACACGCCAGTACCCTTTAAAAAAAGGCCCCAAAATCTACACTCCCTGCCGCATCAGTAAATACTTCGCATTCGACACTATCAACCCCTTCCTCCATCACCATAGATCTCCCATTGTATTTTGCCAGAAATGACAACCAAACATCCAAATCGGCCTTCAAACTCCCCATTATTCTAATGAAATGATGAGGCTCCCTTACCCCTGCCGTAGCCCACGCCAACTTCCGTCAAAAACCCTACCCATGGGCATAATCCTAAAAGCAAAATTCAACTTTCTTAATAAAGATTGTAAACTTTGCAGTCATTTTTCTTTCTGCTCCTGCTTCCAGCAGATCCTGCTAACTTATCTTGCATTGCTTCAGTATCAATCGTGATCCCCAAAAAGATCAAGCATGTCGCCGGCCCTTTAATTTTTTCTGGAGCCAATGGTACGCAGAAATTACTCGCCACCCATTGTACCGTTGCTAATAACGAAGCACACATGGGCGACCCTGCCACGCTCACACATAAAAAGTCATCCAAGTAATGGCTGCCTGAGCGAACTCCTGCCATATCACAAGCAACTCATTCTATGAATGAGCTAAACGCCTCAAAATATGGACAGGAAATCGAACACCCCATGGGCAAGCATCTGTCAACACAATACATCCCATCCCAAAAACAACCCAACAACCTACAACTATTTTCGGACCCATTTTACCGCCGTATCAAATGAAGTATAAACCACCATCATTCACCGATGCCCCTTTTGGATATGACAAGTGTTGAATTAGCTGAAACTTGTTTGGCTCTTTCTTGGGCACCAGCCCTAGCGGTGAAACAATCAAATCTCCCCATGGTGGAGAAAGAAATGGGCCCACCATTCTTCCTAACCGCACCTCCTTGTGCAACTTCTCCCTAACCACCTCTTCATGTTGTAAAGCCGACCTTCCAATTTAACTGGGGCAACTCTGGGGATCTCCAAGAAGAGGAGAAAAAAGATGCTCCGGTCAAACCAGAGGGCACACCAGAGAAGACGTGGTGACTCCACCTGGGACCCCTCCAGCCGGCTAGGCTCGGAGGACTGGTAGCTAGACAAACATGCCTGCGATGCTGCTTGCAGTCCTATCCACGGACATGTTACGGTCAAGACCGGGGCCATGGTTGCTGCCTTATGAGGCAGAGGAGCCATCTCTTCTTTAGATTATAATTCAGAAGGCCAACCGGGCAGCCCGCGCTGTCATACCCCCGGGGTCGCATCCCTTTATACGAGATTTTAAGGAGCTGGGGGTACAAGTGTACTTCAGGGCATGGGAACATTTCCACTTATGGAGAGAACTGCGCCCTCCACTCACCAGGCCAGCTGCCACAGAAGAGCCTTGCCATGCTGCTACACTGCCGAGGACTGTAACCCGGCATGTCCAGGATCCAGACAATCCTTCATCTGTCGCCTCCATGGGGATCAGCTCTTGGAGCAGCTTACCCAACCCCACAGGCTGGACCACAGAGTCGAAGAGAGAAGAGAAGATTCCAGCGGCAAGTAGCGTGCGGCGGATCAAGAATGGTTTTAAGTTCTAATTATCCAGAGAGACTCTTTATGTAGGAGGCATTGCTTCCCCCAGTAAAGCCCCTCAAAAAAGGGACTTTAAAGTAATATTATTTCATAGTTTTGGGAGAATATGTGTTTTTCATATTGAAAAGTTTAAAATGTTTTGCAATGTTCAAGTATTGTGCAGGAGAGAGTAATGTAAATGCGTCTGTTATTTCTCTTTAGTGATCACGCTCTATATTTTTTTTAAGTAATCTCCCATCCAAAGTCAGTAAATGCCTTAATGCATGAAGCTGTGTGCATGGTATGTATGCTTTATGTGTATGACTGGATGTTTCTGGCATTCTCCATGTTGCGTCTCAGTGCTAGCTGTCCGTCTGGTCTGTCCCAGCAGGTGGGACCTTCCTTTCACCTAGTTCTACTTTTTACAGGGAGAGTGATGGTCATTCCACTCGTCTCTTGTTCTCTTTCCCACCAGTCGCCCTCTCATATTTTTGTTGTTTCGTCACAGTGTGTTTCATCTTTAATAGAGAAAGTGATGGTCATTCCACTTATCTCAATTATTTTAGTCTTTGGAGAGAAGAGTTATGAATGTGCTCCATTGCAATACTAGTGTTCCTGAATTCTGCTCAGCCTAGAAGTAGTTCTAATGTACTTGCAAATCATGTCCCTGACACGCTGCATAATACAAAACCATACACAGAAATGACACTTCTTGTAGTCTCCATACACCTGGGGTAGGTTAATCATTCACATAGATAACCGGGGGTAGGAGCTGTGTTTATAGGTTTCACCTTGCACACTCCGTGACTGCACAGAGGCCTCTCAGGTAGATTGGAAGCCACACACTAAAGATGACCCGACTCCGAAATTCATACACTCTGCTTCGGAGGTTGGCTAATTTTTTAGTAGGGGGAACTGTAGTTACCTTTACATGCTTTCCTGCCCCCCTCCATAATGTCATACATGTATGTCTTATGTTGATGCTCTGTGCAAAAATGTCTTGTCATTCTATTATGTGTGTTGCACAGCTGCAGCAAATGAGAGGTTAATGTCTGCAAAGTGTGAGCTGACTGTCTGTAAATGTATCCATTCTATCCTGTCACGTGGTATGAGAGAGGTTATAAAAGTGAGTGCTTGAGAGCGGAAAGAGGTCCATGTCTTCTGGGTTCCTGTCAAAGAGTACCGGCTAGATGGGGGTACCTTCAGCCCTCATGTAGTGAAGAAGGGAGGAGGAGGAGAGATTTCTCGGAGTGCGTGTTTAAGGAATGATGATGGAGTGAGCCCCCGAAGAGAGTGAGCGAGTGCAGTCTTTCAAGGCCTAGTGCAGAGATACTCAATTATTTGTTTCACGCCCGCGAGTCCTGAAGTCTGGGACCACCCGGTGGAGGTACTCTACAGTCATTATTCACACTCAAGTGCCCTGAGGTCTGGGTCCCGCTGAGTGGAGGTACTCATGTTTCTCTAATTCTTGCACTTTTCAAGCCTGTCATTTGTGCCTTGTATCGCTATAGTTGTTCTTCAAGTAAAAGTTATTTCCAGGCCCTGACCATTTCCGGGGACCTGAGGTACTATACTACTGTTTGTGGCTCATTTATTTCCTCGCCGATGTTTATGCCAGGGGGTACCAGAATGTTGGTGTCACCCGTGACAACTACAACCCCTGTTCCCCGGTTTATTGAGCATCCTCAGGCCAGGGGTGTCCAGAAGAGGCCCAGTGCTGCCCCGGCCTTCGCTGCATGCGTTCCTCTGGGAGGGAGCCTGGTAAGTGCCGCCGTGACAAACCAGCATCTTGCCCTCCCAGCTCCTCAGCGTATGCCCTGTGTTCGGGCATAATGAGCATACCACAGTAATGCATTAGCCAGAACAGAGAGCCGCTCTCACTCTGGAGAACCCAACAAGTGCATACATTACAAAGAGGCTATTGATTTCAGTGAGTGTAATTACTCATCTCTCCTCTGGAGGAGCTGCAGGAAAACTGAACACTCTGCTTCTAACTTCCTGCACAGATTATAGAGGATTCCTGGAGGTCCCAATGATAGGACACTCTTCTTATTTAAGGAGGAACCTACTAGAAATGGAGTTCCAAAGCGCACGAGTGAAGAACTTCAACAGGAAATCTTCAAGTTTCCCTTTAACTTTAAATTAGACACCAATTCATAGAACATCACATTGTCAGAGCGATGCTAATCCTCAAGGGCAGATTGCTACTGATATTGAGGTAAAGGCCTGAGTCATGTATGATCTTCCTCAGCTGCAAAGCATCATGGTCCCATAGAAAATAATTCCTTCACTGGCTTTCACCTGCCGTCCCCTAGAAAAGCTACACCAGAAAGCCTGATACAGAACACATGATTTATAACGCTGCTCTTCTCATATGGGGCAGAGGAACCTTCCACCGTCCTCAAAGTTTAGGGCCCGTGTGCTACAGAGCCCCCTGCGCCCCCTGCAGTTACATCCATATCTAATGACATCAGCCGGGGTTGTGGTAGGAGAACTGTCTCACGGCTCCTGAGCCATAAAGAGGGGGGCAGCAGAAAGAGTTTCCTTTTTAATTCCTCCATTTTTAATACAGGCGACGTTTCGACCTTGGGGGGTCTTTGTCACGCTCAATACAAACCCAAAACATATAAACCAACATGAAAACATCTTTCACCCAATCACCTTATTAAAACCAGGTGATATAGTCACTCTGCGATATAAGTGCATTAACACTCGATTTACCCACGTGTTATATGGAAAGTACCCAGGATCCAGCCGCCTCCCCCTTGTCTGACTTCATATGGTTAAAGCTCGATCGGTGTTCCCATAGTGGCACCGCGCATGCGCAAGACACATACCTCGCCATGTTTCTAGTGGAGCCATGGTATAATCTCCCGCTGGAATGCCTGACGTATGAACGCGCATGTGCATTAGACCGCACTGCTTCTCACAAGTATCCCAGATTAACAGCGTCCCATTGCGCCAGCGGGGAATCCTCTATGATCCCCGATGCGGGATCTACAGTACTTTCGCACCTTCTAATATAAACCCTCCTATGTAGCTGCTATTATCGTGTTTCCCTGAAAATAAGACCTACCCTGATGTTCAGGGGGTCTTGAAATATAAGCCTCACCCCCCTCCTACCCGAAAATAAACCCTAGCTACGCTAGGTAAAAATAGAAATGAAACGCTATATTCACCTCGCAGCCAGCATCTGTGTCCCCAGCGATGGTCTCCCCGGCGGTGCGGCAGGCTGCTCTGTAATCCTCCCAGCTGTCATCTCTCTCTGGTAAATGGGGCTTTGAATTCCCCCGCCTCCAGCAAGTAAGTACTGTGATTGGATCAAGCGCCAGCCAATCACAGCCGACACTCGATCATTTACAGACATCATTGTATGGCTGTGATTGGTTCATTGAGCGCCAGCTGTGATTCGCTGGAACTCGATCCAATTGCAGCACTTACATGCTGGAGGTGGGGGAGTTATCATCGACGGACCTGCATGACCTCCGTTCTAATCCCTTGGGGACTTACGAACCCCTTTTCTCAGGATCAGTGGGATGGGAACCCGCCAATCATAAAGTTATCTCCAACATTTTGGATAGGGAATGACTTTATAATTTAGCACAACCCTTTAAGGGATTATTCAAGATTAGAAAAGCATGGTTGCTTTCTTCCAAGTACAGCGCCACACATGTCCACTGGTTGGGTGTGAAATTGCAGTCCAGTTATATTCACATCAATGCAGCTGAGCTGCAGTACCAGAAACGACCCATGAACAGGTGTGGCGCTGTTTCGGGAAGAAAGCAGCCATGTTTTTCTAATCCTGGACAATCCCTTTAAGTGGCCCTTAAGAGCCCGACAGTCATTCTGCAAGCTGCTAATGTCATGGAGTCACTCTGCACCTGCATTAGCTACAGATTACCGGGATATATTGACGTGACTTCCAATAATCCAGAATGTTTGCTAATCCCTAATGATGTCCGTAGTTGGTATATTTGCTTCGTTATTACAGGGTTGACCTGATGTTCGACATTCCGGATGGCGGATCGCTCATTGTCAGGCCATTAGCGGAGCCTCGGCGCTGAGGTGTCTGACCCGTTTGTGCCCCATGTTTAATGAGGCCTTTGCTGTAAGATATTAGCTGGCGCGGCGCGGAGTGGCTGCCGCTCGTGTCTGTAATCACACTACGCCCCCAGCTGGTGGATGTGTGGCGCACTTTATATGCACAAGTTCATCGTGTTACTAGCGTTCTGCGATTGCGCAAAAAACCCTTCGTATGAAAACCCCTCCGAGGATTACTTCTGTCCGTACAAGCAGGCTCTGCGGATTTAGCAGGTCTGACATCTCATTTGACTGGATAGAGATTTTTTTTTACAAAAATTCTCCCCTCCGTCCAAAACGCATAAAAAAAACTCGCAACATTTAAATACCAAATTACCAGGTGTCGAAGCTCCGCCCCTTTCCACAATTGAGTAGACACACCCCTTTTAATGCAAATCTGCTCATGAAGTTATAGAGTTGCTGTCCTGACATGTCTGTTGTGGTGAATACTTGTATAAACTACGAGCATCTGTTCTTAGAACTTTGTTTTGTGCCATTCCTCTGTTATTCCTCCTGGAAATGTGTGCATAAATTCATAGCTGGATGTTAGCATTTGCCATGTTGATGGGGTATATCCCTTCTATAAGTCAGCACTAAGTGGAGGGGGTTAAGGACACGCCCTCAGTTCGTAACACCCAATTGTCACACATTTCCAGGAAGAATAACAGAGGAAAGGCAAGAAAAACAGCTCCAGAATGGTGATTCCATGGAGAATACTAGCATTTACGTAAACAGACAATTCAAAGACTAATTAAATAAAAGCTTTTCGCAGTTCTGGTGACTGAAAAATAGTTTGATCTTGAGTTAAAGGGGTTGTCTGGGTTGATTTGCCATCCATTTTTGGCAATCCAACGCCATCTTCAGGCTACCTAATGATTTCATTAGTAGCATTAGACTACCAATGCATTATACCTGCTCTTGGATTGGCCAGACCTGCTCAGCACTAGCCAATCACAGTAAACTGTGTACAATAAGTAGTCAGAAGATTGTTGCAGCGATCTCCTACAGCTGAACATGAAGGCTGGAAACAGCCAATTGGGGGGGAGGAGGAGGAGAACAGGTAATACACCCCTCCCACTCCTGTAATACACCCCTCCCACTCCTGTAATACACTCCTCCCTCTCCTGTAATACACTCCTCCCACTCATGTAATACACCCCTCCCTCTCCTGTAATACACCCCTCCCTCTCCTGTAATACACCCCTCCCACTCCTGTAATACACCCCTACCACTCTTGTAATACACCCCTACCACTCCTGTAATACACTCCTCCCTCTCCTGTAATACACCCCTCCCACTCATGTAATACACCCCTCCCTCTCCTGTAATACACCCCTCCCACTCCTGTAATACACTCCTCCCACTCATGTAATACACCCCTCCCTCTCCTGTAATACACCCCTCCCACTCCTGTAATACACCCTCCCATTCCTGTAATACACCCCTCCCACTCCTGTAATACACCCCTACCACTCTTGTAATACACCCTCCCACTCCTGTAATACACCCCTCCCACTCCTGTAATACACTCCTCCCTCTCCTGTAATACACTCCTCCCACTCATGTAATACACCCCTCCCTCTCCTGTAATACACCCCTCCCTCTCCTGTAATACACTCCTCCCACTCATGTAATACACCCTCCCACTCCTGTCTGCAAACTCACTGCAGATTGTCACCTTCTTGTGTGTTTTTTTGCTCATGTATTTGAAGGGCGAAAAAAAAATTCAAGAAGCGATATCTGCTGACTTTATACGTAAATATGCAGAGAATACACACATATCGCATACTCTAGACTTTAATGGGCAGTTCTGGTCTGTAACACGGACAAAAATAGGACACATATAAAACGCCGGTCTGAAGGGTCAATATGAAAATCTATGGCGGTTAAGCTGTCCGTAATACGTGCGCAAAATATACACGTGTAATACGGAGCACAAATACGTCGGCAGGAATGAGCCCTTATAAACGGCCCTTTGAAGGCAGCCATAATGCTGATGTGGCCCTCAGTGACATCCCTGGTCTACACCATGTGACTCAGTGTTAGAAGTGGGCCAGAAGTGCAGGTCCCGTTACTGTAGTGGCCCAGAACCCCATCCTGGTCCCCTCCATAAATCTCATACATGTATGTCTTATGTAGATGCACTGTGCAAACCTGTCCTGTTATTTCCAGTGTGTGTGTTGGACAGCTGCAGCGCTTGAGAGGTTAACTTTAATAAAATCAAAGTCTGCATGTAAATGTATCAAATGGTGTGAGAGAGGTGATAAATATGAGTGATTGAGAGTGAGAAGAAGTCTTCCATCCTGTCTGCTATTGGAGTTCCACCGAACACAGAGCCACATCGAGGCGCCTTTAGCTTCCTTGTGGTGAAGATGGAGGCGGAGGAGAGATTTCCCATGATGTCTGCATTCTGGATGTGAGTGGAGTGAGTCCCCATTAGGGAGAGAGCAATTGTAAATAATTCTCCAGACAAGGCCAGCGCAGAGGTACTACCTCTCTATTTAAGTTTCCTATGCAGCCGTCCAGAGGTACACCCTTTAACTGTCACCCCCCGTGTCTCTGAGTCGGCGTGGAGGTACTGCAATAGAATAATCTATATTACGTTTGAAAGTCATCTGCCTGCACTGTAAAGTCTTAAAGTGAACTGCCTTGTGTAATCTGTTTCAAGTTTATGCCGGGTCCTAACCGTTCCTAGGGACCCATGGTCCTCAAAGACTGCCTCTGTCTGCATTTATTCTCCGCTGAAGGTCATTCCGGTGTGTAGAGATGGTAGCGTCACCCGTGACAACTACAACCCCCATTTTCCTGTGTATTGGCATTCCCTATCCTAGGGGTGTCCCAGGTGGCCTGCAGAGACGCTCTGGCCTTAGCTGCGTGTGTTCCCCCTGGGAAAGGCGTTTGGTAAGTGCCGCCGTGACAAGCCATCGCTTTACCCGCCCAGCTCCCCAGGTATGTCAGGTGTCCGGGGTCTCCCTATAAGACGCTGCATTAGTGCTGCACCAGATCAGGTATTTCCCTCCTGGGATGAAAAAAAGTTTTCTAGTTTTATATAAATAACTTTTTGTGAAGTAGAAACTTCTGTAACTTATTGAAGGTCCCTGCGTCATGTCAGTGAATGGAGGTCGTTTACCTCCAGGGACTGGAAACCCATCCTGCTAAATGTGTCCAACTGAGGGCGCTGCAGAGGGCAGCTGGCGGCAGCAGCTAGGCGCAGAATGACGGCCGACACTTTGTCTTTTGCACAGAGTTTATTTTTGCTTCTTGCCGCTCAAAATTTTCCTTGACGATTATACGAAACTCAACGGAGCGGGGAGAAACGGATGAGACGAGCCGAGTGTGCGTTATATCGCCAAGGATGAGACGAGCCGAGTGTGCGTTATACCGCCAAGGGTGAGACGAGCCGAGTGTGCGTTATACCGCCAAGGATGAGACGAGCCGAGTGTGCGTTATACCGCCAAGGATGAGACGAGCCGAGTGTGCGTTATACCGCCAAGGATGACCTGAGTAACGCGGCTTATTTGGCCATAAGAACGCAACAGGTTTTTTGGGGTGTGGGGGGGGGGGGGCGATATCCGCTCGTGTGAGTAAGCTATTAATCATGCAACATAAATTGCATGGTAGTCTTTTTCTGGTATATTTATGACAAATGCCATAATTATAGATTTGTTTTGCGTTTTCGCACTCGCGACCAATAAAGCCCTTTTTTTTTGGAAAAAAGTACAATATATATATAATCTATCTTTTTCCATCTCTACATTAGAAGTTCCAGAACTCCTTTATCTTTCTGTGGGCGGAGCTCTGTTTTGTATTTCCCTGCAGGGGATTTGAATCTACAATGCTATGATTGCTTATATAATACACTGCAGAACTTCTGTACTGCAGTGTATTATCGCTTATCATAGCAGTTAGAGATGAGCGAACCTACTCGGCCACGCCCCTTTTTCGCCCGAGCGCAGTGATTTTCGAGTACTTCCGTACTTGGGTGAAAAGATTCGGGGGGCGCCGTGGGTGAGTGGGGGGTTGCAGCGGGGAGTGGGGCGGAGAGGGAGAGAGAGAGGGCTCCCCCCTGTTCCCCGCTGCTACCCCCCGCTCCGCCATGGCTCCCCCCGCCCCCCGGTGCCCCCCCGAATCTTTTCACCCGAGTACGGAAGTACTTGAAAATCGCGGTGCTCGATCGAGTAAATACTCGAAACGAGTATATTCGCTCATCTCTAATAGCAATCCATCGGCCGTCCATGATTACATGGCACAAGGCCGATGACGTCACAGAGGGAGAACCTTCGTTCTGTAACCCTTTTACATGCCGTGATGAGCATTGACCATGGCATGCTAGGGGTTAAGGACTCCTTCTCATGGGTGTATATGTTTTTGCGCTATGAACTAGGCTTTATTGCGTGTGAATCGATATATATTACTGCAGTTTTTGCGCCCACAGCGCATGTCCATTTGCGTGCATCATGTTACGCATCTCCTTGTGTATTTTGCACGCATTTGCGCATCCCCATAGACTTCTATGGGGAACATTGGTCTGCAAACGCGCACAAAAGTAGAGCTCACCGCGTTTTATATCGCACACACAAAATATAGAAATGTGAATAAACCCTTTGAAATCAATGGGCTCTGTTCTCTCTGTATTGTGCGTGCAAAAACGTGCAGAAAAACGCCCGTGTGAAGAAACCCTGGATTCACACGAACGTATATCGGCTGGGTTTTCACGCCGAGCCGATATACGTCGTCTCTCTCTGCAGGGGGGGAGCCTGGAAGAGCCAGGAGCAGTGCTCTGTGCTCCCGCCCCTCTCTGCCTCCTCTCCGCCCCTCTGCACTATTTGCAATGGGGAGAGGCAGGACAGGGGCGGGGCTAATTCTTGAAACTTAGCCCCACCCCGCCTCCTTTCATTGCAAATAGTGCAGAGGGGGCGGAGAGGAGGCAGAGAGGGGGCAGGAGCTCAGTTCCTGCTCCTGGCTCTTCCATCCTCCCCCCCCACCCCTGCAGATAAGGACACCGTATATCGGCTCGGCGTGAAAACCCAGCCAATATACGTTCGTGTGAATGCAGCCTAACAGTGGAGATTAATCTTCTCACTGCGACCCGCTGTTGCCTGCAGTTGTCAGTCACAGCCGGCTCAGCCATCCATAGGATGTAAGTTTATTCCCATTCGTATAAACATACACCCGGGGTTAGGAAGGGGTTAAACAGAACTCAACCACCAGAGTTTTCCTCTTCCGCCACACTGAAGCCGAGAATGATTTATTCCGTATAACATCTGCAGTAAATACTGAGTGATTCAGAGACGGAGGAAGCGGAGCGCCGGTGAGATCCTTCCACACCGACAAGTATATCCTAAAAGATTCTTGAAACCGGGAATAAGGCTCTTAAAGGTGCAGGCACATTTAAAAAATAACTTCTCCAAAAATGGTTAATGCTTCCAGAAATGGGCCATAAACTGGGCAATTGGAAGCCTGTAGATATTTATTGGCTGTATCAATTGAATTATCTACGTCCAGCACCCTAGTTATGTATTAGTGATGTCACTATGAAGGAATGATGACATCACTTAATGGGAGATAGCCAACTGACCAACTACTGACAGCTGCTGAACTGTCTGCTTATACGGAGATACTTCAGTGCTCCATTTCATCAAGACTTTCTCAACTAGCTGATTCTTAAAGGGACAGTACCATATTTTCAACATCTTCCCAATCAACAGTCTCCAAGACTTTTACTATCCTCAGAGAAGGTCACCAATAGTTGATCGGTGGCGGTCTGCCATTCAGGATCCCCACCAGTTGTTCCTCAGGTTCGCTGTCATTGTGCTTAGTGCTAGAAGCGGATAGTGCTGTCAACATTGCAGCAGACTGGGCTAGTATGGCAGGTACTGAATTCAATGAGAGCTGTGCCTGCAGTACCAAACTGGGCCACTGCAATAATGACAGGACTATCTGCTTCCTGCGCTGACAGGGGACCTAATTAGGGATCAGCTAATTGGTGGTGATCTGCAGAGGCAGACCGTCGCTGATCAGCTATTGTTGACCAATCCTGAGGATAGACGATAAATAGTACAATTCTAAGAGAACCCAGTTAACTGTTTGGTCAGTGGGGGTCCGACCGTTGAGACCACAACCGATCATAAAAAAAAGGGTCCCGTGTCTCCTCAAATAAATGGAGTGGAGGTTGAGCATTGTGCGCTGCCACTCCATTCTTCTCTATGGTACTGCGGGAGACTACTGAGTACAGCACTAGAAATCCACTCTGTAAGCCCTAACTTCTTGGCTTTGGAACAATAGGCAAGTCATAATAAGCAGCAATGAATCTGAACAAGCAGAGCTGCAGTGTAAAGTAAAGGGATCACATAGCTGCCTAAGCCTCCTGTTATAGGAGGTAGATTTCAGGGCTCTTCGGACTAGGACTGATGAAAGTTCTTGTCTGATTCATCAGACACAGCAATGCTTTAATCTAGGAATAGTCGACTACTGATACAAAAAATGTGGGAGTTCTTCCGGTCTCAGAGTTTGCCCCCTTCATCTATACTCAAAGGGGTTGTCCGAATTCTAGCTGTTTTGATGCAGGAGGCAGGCAGCTCCATACATCGCAGAGTGGCCCAGGCTGATATTGCAGGCTATGCCCTGCTGAAGTGAATAGGACTCAACTGGTCAACTGGTAGTACCAGCCCTGACCACTACACAATGTACGGAGCTGTCTGCTTCCTGCAGCAAAACAGCTAGAAATAGAACAACCCCTTTAAAAGAACACTCCGCAAACTGTGTTAAGACTTTGGCAGCGCTTGTGGGGTGGAGCATGACACCAGGAATCTATTCTTGGTTTTCCTTGGATCTCTGTGTCATGGTACGTCCCCTCATACCCTTCACAAAGTGCATCAGTTTAGCCCACAGTGTTCCTCACCAGTGATCTAAAACAAGTCTGTGCTGCACAGAGAGATAGTCTCCTGTATGACAGATATAACTTGTGTAGCTACACACATTCAAGCGGTGGTCACCCAGACTGGATCTTAAAGGGATTGTCCAGTTAGAAACAACTGATGGCCAATCCTTAGGCTATATCATCAATAGTAGATTGGCAGTTGTTTGCTTCTCAGGATCCCAGATGATTGGCTTTTCACCAGGCTGGTGTGCTCCTACATCGGCTGATTTATGCACGAAATAGACAGCACTGTTCCCACTGCAGTGGCCAGGCTTGGTATTGCAGGCTATTCACTTCAATGGGAACTTTGACTGTTATACAAAACCTGACCACTGTAGTTGGGATGGAGCTGTCTGCTTCCTGCATAAATCAGCTCAGGGCACGAGCAAAATATCCTGGCAAACAGCTGATTGGCGGGGTTCCCATGGCTGCCGATCATTTTGCTCCTCCTCTAATGGAACAGCGGAACGGAAAACAAAAGCGCTGATGTGAATGAGCCCCTATGTGTGTGCAGGTACTACAGTGTGTGTAAGGGGCTTTCCTATGGACAATACTGATTCCGAATCCACAAGGGGATCTATAGGTCCCGCAGTCCCGTAGAGTTGAATGGAGCGAGGACTAACACTCCATTTAAATGGGGTAGAACAAGGGATCATCATTCATATGATCAACAGGGCTCCCAGCGATCAGTCTCCGACCAATCAGACACCTATCACCTATGTTGTGAATCAGGCTTAAAGGAGTTGTCTAGTTCTAAACTATTTAGGCCCTATCCTTAGGACAGGTTGTAAAGAGAAGATAAGTGGGGGTTTGTTGCCCAGGACCCCTGCTGCACAGCTGTTTGCTGGGCTGGTGCACTGAGCTGATTTTGGCAGGAAGCACACACCTCCGTTGTTACTGCAGTGGCCAGGCTTGGTATTGCAGGCTAAGTTCCCACTGAAATGAATGCCCATCACTAGAACTCTAGGAGGAGTTTCCACTTCCTGTTTTGTGGATCTAGAAGTCTCCACTTCCTGTTTTGTGGATCTAGAAGTCTCCACTTCCTGTTTTCTGGATCTAGAAGTCTCCACTTCCTGTTTTGGCTCTTGGAGACCCTTTGGCATCTGTAATCATCCATATTTTTATCCCAAGTGACATTCACGGACCAAAACTGAACCGGAAATTCATCATACATTTAATGGGAAGCCAAAAAATTTAGAAATCAATGACCAGGGGGTCGAAGGAAACCTCAACCCCACAGTAACCCCCAGGTAGAAAGAAAAAAAGAAAGGTTATTATACAAGACTTTGTCGCCCCACGTCTACGGCGTACCCCGAAGACTTGGCACAACCTCTTCCGAAATCAATGAAAATTCCTTCTGAGTCGGAGTCTATGGATTCTAAGATCTGGTCAACAATTGTCTCTGGGCTGGAAGATGGGGCCGGATTCAGAGTGGAGTCTCTGGACATGTCGTCCCCGGAGCTGGAGGTGCGGAACAGTCCTTGTTGAGGTTCGCTGTTGTTATGCATTGATGGGTACTGTCCATTGCCCATGGCAGGGAGCTCCAGCTCCCCCGTGGCTTGTGGTTTGGTGGAGGACATTGAGAGTTTGGAGCTGGAATCCAGGATGGTGGTTAGATTGGAGTAGCCCTGGATCTCCAGCAGCGACGTCATCTCCGACACCGAGTGTCTTCTGATTCCAGTCCCGTTGGCCGCAATGTTCTCCATTTCATACTCCGCCACCGGGGTCAGCAGCGGATTGTTGTAGCTCTTGGATCTCACCACTGGATTCTTCGTGATCATCTCACCGGACTTAGGACATCGTCTGAACATGCGTTTCTCTGTAGGGGACACAAAATAATAGTCGTTAGTAATACGACCACACAAGCAGCCATAGTAGTAGTATACACTGAGTGACCCCTTTATTAGACCCCCGGCCTTCTCATGATGGGCTCTTCCCTGTATGGTAATTCTCTCCGTGACCCCGGAGTGCGGCATAAAGTCATGTGACAAGTTTTGCATGGATCAGTTTCAGTGTGAATCGACATCAGGTGGGAAAAGCTATTGATCTGAGTGACTTCCAACGAGGTCATCGGGGCTAGACTAGCCAAGGCCGGGATGTCACTGCCAACCGCGTGGGGTGGTCTTGTACATCGGTGTGCAGAGTTTACTGAGAATGGTAGGATCGAGGAAAACCATCCAGCGAGCGGGGATCCGGTGGTAGGAAACTACTAAAAGGGGTCGGAGGAGGATGTCAGGAATCGTTCAGATGGACAGGCTGCACAGTCAGCTGAATACAACGCTGGAGCTCCAACTAACGTGTCCGAACGCACAACTCATTGTCCTTTAGCACTGAGGGGCTATAACGGCAGACGGCCAGTGCCACCGCTAACAGAAGCAGAAGGCGAGACTCCAGCGGGCAGAAGGGGCATCAGTGGAAAAACATGAGCTGGTCAGATGAAACCAGACTTCTGTTGCCCTGTGCTGATAGGAGGTCAGAATGTGGCACAAGCAGCATGAATCACTGACCCCCTCCCAGCTCCTGGGCAGCGCCATGTGTGCCCGTACCTACCTCCCATAGACCTCTATGGGCCTCTTGGGTGTGCAAATCTGCACAAAATAGAGCAGCTCCTATTTTTCCGCCCCTGTGAGAACGGCGCGGGCAAAAAAAAAAATTAGAAGGAACCCATTGAAGTCAATGAGTCCTAATCTCCGTGTTGTGCGTGCGCGGTTTTTCCGCAACACAAAAATACGCTTGTGCCGCCGCCCCCATTGGGGCCATCCATATTGGGGAATATTTCCACAATCCGCACGTATAGATGCAGTTTAATCTGCGGTTGTCGGTTTGCGCTCCACAACTCGCAGGTATAGCGGCCGGTTCTGGTGCGTAATTGTCTGCGTTCTGCAGGAATCTTCTGATCGTGTGAAACGGCCGTTTGGGTCCGAAGACACAAAACTGGAGATTTTTTTTACAAGTGTTTTTCTAAAGTTCCGCCATTTTTATTTCAGCAGCATTGAATGAACATAAGAGGATTGCGAGGATAGACGTCCATGGGAGGTGTGCGAATACGTAGTGGAAGCGCGACACACTGCGCAAAAAGTGGGGAGAAGAAGATATCTGGACCTCATTAGGCGCAAATAGCCATTTAATCCATGGAAAGGGGGCGTGGCTGACGTGTGAACCGGGCCTCCGTGCGCAAAAACTACAGTAATATGCGCAGACACACGCAAATATACTTCCATCAGCCCCTTGTCATGAGCGTGTACGCCGCGCTGCAAATGATAGCTTATTTTTTAGGCCGACTACACGAGCGGAAGCGCTATTGTAATTTTGGGCTCTGGGTGAGGGGTTTTGGCGCGTGTATCGGCGCACCGTACTTTTTCTGCCTGCAGGCGTATTCATTTACACGCGGCGATGAGCTTCAGGTGGGTTCTTTTTCCAGCAGAATTCCGCCGTGTTTCACGCATCTCCTTGCGTATCGCGCACATTTGTACAACCGCCACATTGACTTCTGTGGGGAACTTTCGTGCACAAATCCGCCGACAGAGCATGCAAAATAGGCGCATGTGATGCAATTAACGGGCGCTAGTCACTGCGTCCTTCACGCACAAATATACTTCCGCGTGAAACCAGCCTTATGTGCAAATAGGACCCCGACAGGAAGAGTCCGGCGACGGCGGGACAACATTCCGTGCGCTGTCTGCCGTCATTGGTGTGGCGGGGTGCAGACGGCGCATGAAGGCGATCAGAATACGGTGTATCCCGCAGCTGAAGGTTTGTATGCAAACCAGCTGTCAATCACCTCGGGGTAGGCTGCCAGCAGGGGGCGCTCCGTCCCCCAGGACTCATCTCAAAGCACTGCAGCTCTTCTCACCTCCCTTACATTTTACTTTTCCTGGGGGTATTTAAGGCTCCGCAGGGTAATTAGGCAGCATTCTGCCAATATATTGAGGACCTACATTGTGGCTAATAGAACCGATGGTCCCTGGGATGTTCTGATGGTTCCTTCATCCAACCCCATTCAGGGCTACAATTGCTGAGGACAGGTTTCCTTTAAATTGGTCAATTGTGTAATTACTTCTAATGGCCACCTGGTGGCAGCAAATACCAAGTTAATGAACATACTCAGCGCCACTCATTGGCGTTCTCACGCGTGTTCTTAGCGGTCTGTTGTGGCTCCTGGCGGATGGATCTCAGCTGGGACTTATTTACTGCAGTCAATCAGTTTGCTGTTACATGTGAAGCTCCGCAGCTTCTCCACTCACTTGTGGCCGCCATCGGCTTCGTATTCCGGGGCGACAATTCGGTTCAGCGCTCGCCTATCTCCAGCGAATGGAGCGATACTTTGTATCCATGGTGTAACTGTTTGTAGATCCGCCCCTTTAACCCTTTAGTACCAACTAGGTTTGTATCCATCGTAGCGTTCCGAGTCGTAACGGTTACAATGTTTGTGGCCCAAGTTCTACTTTAATGACCTCATAAACTGCGTTGTATCAACTGGGTTACATTTTTTTACTGAATTAGTTTTAAAAAACCTTCTAAAAAATTCTCGCATCATTATTTTGGATTTCAGAATAGATAACCCGATTCTCAGTTTCGGCGCGATTCCGGCGCCGCGCCTTTATAGGATTTTTTTTATGTTTCTCTAATTTTGTGCATTAACCCTTTTCCCCTAAAGATCTGCCTTTGTGTCGCGGCGCTCCCAGAGCCGCTCCGCTTTTGGTTTTCCATGGTGGGAGCGCCGAGCGGCGTTAGCCGGCGCGTTTACTGATCCCAAATAACATCCTCATCACTTGTTATTCTAAGATTAACAAAATCTGCACTTTTTGCCTTTTTTTACAGTCTTCACCGTGCGGTATAAAAATGTTAAATTCTGCGGTCGGTACGCAAGGCAGAACTTAGCTCTGCCCCTACCCTCACATTGCAAACAGTGGAGAGGGGGCGGGGGCTCAGTGCACCTCCTCCCCCTGCAGAGAGGGGCAGAGTATATCGGCCGGGCGTAAAAACCCGACCAATATACAGACGTCTGAATAGGCCCTAATATATATTTTTTTGGAACTTTTTCCCACATTTTTTTAGTCCGCTGTCTGAGGGGGTCTTTTTTCTGTGAGTTGAGCTGTTCTTATTAACCCCTTAAGGGCGCGGCCTATTTTGGGCTTAAGAACGCAACAATTTTTGGTAGATTTTCATCTCAATTTTTCAAAAGCCATAATTTTTTTATTTTTTCATCGCCGCGGCCGTATGAGGGCTTGTTTTTTGCGTGGCAAACTGTAGTTTTTGATGGTGCCATTTTGGGGTAGATAGACTATATTGTAAAACTTTTATTTTTTTATGATAGCAGGGAGAGAAAACGCATCAATTCTGCCATAGATTTTTTATTTTTTTTTACAGCGTTAGGGCGGATTCAGACGACCGTATATCGCTGGGTTTTCACGCCGACCGATATACGGCGTCTCTCTCTGCAGGGTGAGGAGGCTGAAAGAGCCGGGAGGGGTGGAGAGGAGGCAGAGAGGGGGCGGGAGCTCAGAGCACTGCTCCCGGCTATTCCAGCCTCCTCCCCCTGCAGAGAGGGACGCCGTATATCGGCCAGGCATGAAAACCCAGCCGATTTACGGGCGTCTGAATGCACCCTTAATCATGCAGCATAAATGACACAATCCATTTTTTCTGCGGGTCGGTACGGTTACAACAATACCAAAAATCTTACCTTTTTTTAGGTTTTTCCACTTTTCTGCAATAAAAACCCCTTTTTTTTGGAAATCTTTTTTTTTCTAAATCGCTGCATTCAAAGTCCTGTAACGTTTTTATTTTTCCATGGGCGGAGCTCTGTGAGGCTTATTTTTGTGCGACGAGCTGTAGTTTTTATTGGTACCATTTTGGGGTACATACGGCTTTTTTGATCACTTTTATTGCGTTATTAGGGAGGCAAAATGCTAAAAACAAGCATTTTGCCTCAGTTTTTTAGTGTTTTTTTTAAACGGTTTTTCCCTGCGCAGTCAAAAGCATGTGCAGCTCATTGTACGCGTCGTTACAGACGCGACAATACCAAATATGTGGGGTTTTAATTTTTTTTAACCTTTTTTTATGCCAATATGACAAAAAGCACAATGTTTTTTAACATTTTTTTTTTACATTTTTCTTCTTTGTACATTTTTTTTACACTATTTGGGTCCTTCTGGGGGACTTAAGGCACAGCACTGATGATCGCTGTGATAAGGCATGGCAGGACTGCGATAGCAACTCATCAAGATCACATGAAAAGGATCCAATGGGTGACGGAGGGAGCCCCCTCTCTCTCTCACATTGACCGCAGCATGTCCAGGGTTAACAGTGGGGATCGGCGGTTTCTCTGCTCCCTGCTGTTAGCACAGTTGGCAGGCTGTCACTAGACAGCAGGGTCTCCGTACCTACCAGCACAAGGGACCTGTGCCAGTATTCCCATGCAGCGCTGTAAAAAGGCGTATGCATCAGAATAAGACCTCTTAACGACCGCCATCAAAAGGCGTCTGGGTGGTCATTAAGGGGTTAATACACTCTATGGAAATCTGCTGAATTGTATGTGTCAATGTAAGAAATCTCCAACTGGCTCATACCTAAGATACAGGAGGCGTGTGAGAACGGAGCGTCACTAGAGTACAACCCGTATGTGCCAAGGTATGGCGAGACCACCTTCTGAATGAGCGACTCCAGGTTCAGGTACTCCTCCGACACGCCCTTAGACTCGTGGACACCCTGGAAAAGGGAAAGAAGGAAAAGGACACTTGGTTACCGCGTCGGTGAAGAGTCAAACTCAAAAACTTTAGGGTCTGATCCCATTCTGCAGCAGCCGCAAATCACAACAAATAGTCTGAATCTTCATGTGGATTTTGGCGCAGATTCCTCGCCGTTCTCACCCTGGTGGGTCTGCAGCATATAGTGATTTTGGCGCAGATTCCTCGCCGTTCTCACCCTGGTGGGTCTGCAGCATATAGTGATTTTGGCGCAGATTCCTCGCCGTTCTCACCCTGGTGGGTCTGCAGCATACAGCGACATGTGGCGGATTTGTAGTAGATCAGTTTAGGCTGCAGATTTCCTCCGTTGTATGAAGATGAGATTTCATTCCATCGCATCTAGACTAGTGATGAGCGAGTATACTTGCCCGAGTGAGCATTGCCCTTAGAGAGTACCTGTCCGCTCAAGACAAAAGGTTCGGCTGCCGGCGGCGGGCAGTGAGCTGCGGGGGAGGAATGGAGGGGAGATTTCCCTTCCCCCCCCCCTCCCCGCTCCCCCCTGCTAACTGCCGCTACTCACCGCTCCCCCGCGCCGGCACCCGAACCTTTCGTCTCGAGCGGGCAGGTACTCTCTAAGGGCAATTGCCCTTAGCAGGTATACTCGCTCATCTCTAATCTAGACTGTTTGTTCCGCTTTAATTGGACATGTTGGCAGGTTTCTTCATGGGATAGTTTATATGCACATACCATACGAGGGTACAAGGCGCCACAGACGGGGGCAACCAGCTTGGGATTTCCATCTATGAGCCATAGTTGAGAACCACTTACAAAAAGTATCTCTTACACTGCAGAGCCGACCCGTCCATGTATACATAGTTGGCTGTAATACTACATTTCACCTGCAGCAGCCCCAGGTAATAGCGGGTGTGTGGGGCGGGGGAGGGGAGGGGATGTTGGGGGGGGGTGGAGTGGTTTTTTAAGGGAGATCTACAAGCAAGGATCTATGATGGTTCACATCCTCAGAGGCTTGGTTATTAAAGATACAACGAGCGATGAGCCTATGATAACGCCAAACTTGAACCAAATTCGCCCCGGTAGGTTCTGAGCAGCACCGGTGCCTCCTGGTGCAGAATAACGTGTAGAGGAACATCTGCTCCTCCTTCCCTCCAAATGCTGCAGTAATATTCCCGGCTCATTCAGAAGCTATTTCTATGGTAATCCGTCCTTGTGATCGCTCTGCAATTAATAGACTGGGGGAGAAAACCTTTGAGAGTACTTTTCCAGTCCAGCCGTCTAAGAGTCTGCATAGGAGATACTCCATCTGCTGGATCCCATAGAAGGCCCAGTCCTAAATATGTGAACAACACTTTAAGATCTTACCCCATCACTAAAGACTTATAGACTAGTGAGGGAATTCTGGGCCTTTACAAACCAATAGGGAAAGAACGTTCTAGCGTTACTTCTTAATATGCTGCAGAGCTCGGTCAGAAGGTAAAGTTAATGGGAGGGGGATGTGTTGGACCCATGGCGGTTCCCAAAGTACATCTAAAGCACCCAAACACATTAGTCACTTCTCGTAAAGACCTGACTGTCAGTAGGAGGTAAAAAGAGAAGGAAGGTCTTTATTCCTTAGAGGGACTCTGTCCTCTCCAACGAGCCCCATGAACTGAAGTCATAGGCTCACAGGATATACAGCAGTGAGTCCGGTATTTCAGTATATTATACGGCACATTAAATGGTTCCATTGGATAATATGACTTGTCCCACAAAAACAACCGTGTCGGTGGGAAAATGAAAGTTATGAGTTTTTGAATGTGGAAGGAGAAACCAAACCTTAAGGAATTAAAAATCAAACTGTGTCAATAGATGCCACGTATGTAACCCCCCTCCCCCCAGGAGCATTCCTTCTAAGGGTACGTTCACACATGGTGGAAATGCTGTGGATTGTCCGCGTGTGAACATACCCTAAGGGAGAAATCTCTGTAACATGGTGCCAGATTAAAGCACCACATGGAGCGCCTATGGTTCAGTAATGCGGTAGGGATTATATGTGCCGCCTCACAGGATCTGTGCACAAGGCTCTGCATTATTTAAGGGCCAGCCGCATATTTTTCCATCTCAGCCCCTTTCACCTGATGGCCTGTCACACTCTGGAGGTCTTCTTTGTGTATCTCAACCTCTTCCCTGCAGTGCAGCCCCCTGTCTGATACTTATCAGCCACCGTCTTGAGAGTGAGAGTTTTTACTTTCAGTTTCACATTAATCCCATGATGCATCAGCACAGCATTAGCTGGGGCTATACTACAGTACAATTATCACTACCTTCTACATTTACCTATATATGCTACAGCCCATATGTATACAGTCAGGAGGCTGAGCTGTGATCTCCTCTATTATACCTGTGTGATCTTCATCAGTAGCTGTGATAGGGGTCTCTGTGTCCCCCTCTATGCAGTTTCTATGGCAGATCTATGTAACGGCATCACACAAACTGAGACACTGACTAGAAAATGAACACATAACCCCAAGTAGATCTGAGCTGGTTAAAAATTGGATCACATGACCATCTGAGGAGAACGAGGCCGGAGGATTCAGACAGAGATAAATAACTCCCCAAGGTAACACCAGCCCACTTATATATACCGGGGGGATAGCTACATAGTGGATAAGTAAGAGACAGTCACAGGAACGGCTCTTTAAAAGCTATATTAGTGAGTGCAGCACATAAAGGGTTACCAGCAGCAGGACACAGGATGAAAAGCCATAGAGCGGGGCCCGATGGATGGATGTTTTTGAATATGCAGTCCTGGGACTCTGTATATTGTCAGCCCCCTTTTACGGACCTCCCTGTGTTTGGATGCGTCCCACCATATGGCATCCATTACCTTCCAGTTCATGAACACATCACTAGTAACTGCGGGGCGTATCTATATACTCCTCTATATATACTCCCCTATGTATACTCCTCTATATACTCCTCTATATATACTCCTCTATGTATACTCCTCTATATACTCCTCTGTATACTCCTCTATATATACTCCTCTATATATACTCCTCTGTATACTCCTCTATATATACTCCTCTATATACTCCTCTATATACTCCTCTATATACTCCTCTATATACTTCTCTATATACTCCTCTATATACTCCTCTGTATACTCCTCTGTATACTCCTCTATATACTCCTCTATATATACTCCTCTATATACTCCTCTATATATATACACTATATACTCCTCTGTATACTCCTCTGTATACTCCTCTGTATACTCCTCTGTATACTCCTCTATATATACTCCTCTATATACTCCTGTGTATACTCCTCTGTATACTCCTCTATATATACTCCTCTGTATACTCCTCTATATACTCCTCTGTATACTCCTCTATATATACTCCTCTGTATACTCCTCTATATACTCCTCTATATACTCCTCTATATATACTCCTCTATATACTCCTGTGTATACTCCTCTGTATACGGCTCTCCTGGAAAATAGGGACTTCTTGTAGGAACAGTAACCGTGTCTAGAAACATCTGCATCCATGCCCCTTTTGTATCCTCGTTTAACCCCTTAGAGTCGCAGCCCGCCCCCCCTTTTTCTGGTTTTCCCTCCCACTTTCCAATAACCCTAACACTTCCGTTCTGTAGCGGTCTGCGGTGTTTCCTGCGCAGCGAGGTGGATTTTCAATGGATCTATTTAATGTACCAAATAATGGACGGAAAAACTTTTTAACATTTCTAAGTGGAGTAAAATGGTAAAAAACATAGAATTTCGCCCTTTTTCTGGCGCCCTTGTAGTTATGGTGACGCGGTGCGGCCTCCCTCTGTGGGTCACTACGGATCGCCGTCATACAACATCTATTCAGCTTTTTATTGCTGGACTCATTTGTTTTCTGCCGCATCTTCTGACCGACATTAACCCTTTCTTCTCCCCTGATCAGGTTGTGGCGGCTCGTACTTCGCAGCGTTCTGGAGTTACTATTGTACCATTTTGGAGTATTTAGGAATTCCTGTCTGCTTTTTATTAGATTTTAGGCATGCCCGTGGGCGTCCGCTATCAGCAGCTCTGACACCCCATCAGCAGCCCCGACACCCCATCAGCAGCCCTGACACCCCATCAGCAGCCCCGACACCCCATCAGCAGCCCCTGACACCGCATCAGCAGCCCCCGACACCCCATCAGCAGCCCCCGACACCCCATCAGCAGCCCCGACACCCCATCAGCTGCCCCCGACACCCCATCAGCAGCCCCGACACCCCATCAGCTGCCCCCGACACCCCATCAGCAGCCCCGACACCCCATCAGCAGCCCCGACACCCCATCAGCAGCCCCGACACCCCATCAGCTGCCCCCGACACCCCATCGGCAGCCCTGACACCGCATCAGCAGCCCCCGACACCCCATCAGCAGCCCCCGACACCCCATCAGCAGCCCCGACACCCCATCAGCAGCCCCGACACCCGATCAGCTGCCCCCGACACCCCATCAGCAGCCCCGACACCCCATCAGCAGCCCCGACACCCCATCAGCTGCCCCCGACACCCCATCAGCAGCCCCGACACCCCATCAGCTGCCCCCGACACCCCATCAGCAGCCCCGACACCCCATCAGCAGCCCCGACACCCCATCAGCAGCCCCGACACCCCATCATCTGCTCGCCCCACTCCATACAGATCCTGAGGATGGAAGACATAACGCTTTTTTTTCATCTTTTTTACCATTATTTTTTTTTTTAGTATTCTTTTCCATCACTCACAGACCTCCAGCGTTCCCCTCCGCCCAGCGGCGCTCTGTGTATTCTCGTGGGGCGAGCCGGACTTTTCAGTGGTGCCATTTGATGACTTTTAATCACTATCTGTTCTGTTTTTTTTAAGGCGAGAAATGCTAAATGAGCAGTTTTTGCCGTGTTACTTTATGTTTTTTCCCAGCTGGCACCATGTGGGTCAGATAATGTACCAGCCTTTTTACGTGGGCCATTACAAGTGTGGCGACACTGAATTTGTGGTGATTGTTTTGCGCATTTTCTTTTATATACTCAGGGATAAGGGTGGAGTTTTGGCCTCCCCTCTCCTCACCTCCGGCTGTTTGAGTGTGGGGGGGGGGCGGAGCTAAGTCCCCCACCCCCTTGTCCGCAGCCAGCAACTTAGCTACTTAGCTCGGCCCCCCATTGCAAACACCTGGAGGGGAGGAGAGAGGAGAAGAAGGAGAGGAGAAGAAGGAGAAGAGAAGAAGGAGAGGAGAAGAAGGAGAAGAGAAGTGGGAGGGAGATAGCAGTCACGCTGCTGAACTCCCTCCCACCTCCCTTCTCCGGCCGCTGTCATTGGTTTCCATAGGAGTCTGTGGCAGCGGCCGTAGTCCGTAGTTCCAGGACTGTCTTTCCCGCCATGGGATCCGCCCGTGTGAGCTGATGCGTTGGCATCCAGGCATCATATGGTAGCGTATATCGGCCAGTATACACTCGTGTGAATAGGCCTAGCGGCTGACTGTTATGGGCCACCACACATGGCAGACCCAGAGGCCACCTATAGCTTCCAGATGCCATAGCAACCTATCCGGCCCTGCGATCCCATCACCCACAACATCTAAGGGGGATCGGCGTTTCTCTGCTCTCCATTATTAGGGCAGGTGCCGGTTGTCACCAAACAGCCGAGTCCACATTCCTACCTGCGCTGGTGTTCTGACGCAGCCGTAAAAAGGTGTTAGGGTGTTAAAGTGACTGTCAGCTGATATTAGTCTGATTAGCTTAAGTCAGGGGCTCATGGGGCCGGGGCACCGAGTCGGGGGAGGGGGGGGGGGTTACTCTGGTACTCACCTGCTGCCTTGTAGTCACTTACTGTCTGCCTGCAGAGTTGCCACTCCTTGCCTACTAGCTCAGCGGACTACTTCTGTGCACTGGTAATGCCAGGATGGGTGCCCTGCCACAACTAGTTTGTAGTTTATATGTAGAGCTGGCTTTGCAGAGGACAACAAAGTAACGCGGAGGCAGATGAGTCTGAGGGCGATCTCCCCCGACTCCGCACACCACTTCTTACCAGCCCATAACTTTAGCCTATGGGGCTAATAGGAGCTGAAAGAGTCTCTTTAATGCTATTTAATGCATCTAAGATCATTTGCTAGATGGTTCCATCAGGGGACCCCATAGTAAGACTCCGAATGGACCACAATCCCCCCCACCCCGCCCACGAGGAGCTCTGCCTAATCCAATACAGCAATGTTAAAGTGATTGCTGATCACCATGGTCGGCCTCAGCTATGTGTGACCCATGCAGCAACTACCAGCGTGCAGGGAGGGCACTAGGCTTATGTGGGCTGCGGACAATCTCCCCTCTTAGGACGGCCGAGGCAGATAATGCTTTAACTCCATGGAGCTGTGTATTGTGAAGTTACATGAATCATCCTCCTCCTGGCTCTTTCTGCACCCCTGTGTAGCAGTCCATCAGCACACCCACAACACAATCGCCTATGTCTGCTACTCTATTTGTATTAGTTATGAGCTTGGTCCTAGTACTGTATTATATCATGAGTATGAGCTTGGTTCTGGTACATATTTATTCACTAAGCTGTTCTGGAGTGGGTATACCGCCAACTGCACAAACATAATAAAGGCGGACTGCTTATCAGAGCAGTATATATATATATATATAATTTTTTTTTTCTTATGACAGGGGTGCCCAAAAAATTCCACACGGGGTGCCATCTAACCTAAGGCTGGCAATAGCCATCACTGATTTTAGGTCAAACATTCTGTGCTGATTTATTTTCTTATGATCTGTTTTTCTGACAAGGAGGAGCTGATTACATGTGGATTTATACAGAGAGGCCTAAGTGCAATGGGGGCTCTACTAATCTGTATGCAGTGAGTTCCTGGGAGTGTCATGAGAAGCAGGGGTAAGCGCAGACCCCATAGCAGTCCACCGCACTGTTAGTAAGTTATTGACCTCTGGACTCCCTGACGCCGCTCCCCCACAAAAGGAACACAGCACATGTCTTACATAAGGAAGAACCCATCTGATACCAGGACTAACAAGGGGGGGGGGGGGTTCTTTTACACCTTGGCATTACATAACTATGCTCATTTACATACTAATTAGCGATGACCATAAACAATCTTCACTCATCTGACTTTGCTGATGCCTTTATCTCGTCACAATTAACTAAACTGAGTCACCAGAAGGATACATTGACTCATGCCCTCCAGTAACTCAGTGTAATTACCAGTACATAACGCACGTAATTAGGACTTCAGGCATGACATTAGCAGAGCGGTAAGTGAAAGGTCACATTTAAAGGGGACTAACTTCAGTAAAAGCACTGAAATAATATACTGAATGGCCACTTTATTAGAGACCCCCATCTAGCAGAGTGTTCGACTTCCTTTGGCCTTCAGAGCTGCTGCAATTCAATTTTGCGCACATCCTCAGGTATGAGAGGACCCAGATATGTCAAGAAAGCATTCCCCACACCATTACTCCCCTTCACAAGCCAAAATTGCTGGCATATGGGTTAATCCATTAATGCTTTGTGCGCCAAATTCCGACCCTCCCATCTGTATGGTCCAATAGAAATTGGGCTCCATCTGAACAGATGATGATCAAGAAACGGTGATAAGTTTGGCAAAACTTCAGCATATCTCTCACTTTAGGTAAGACCATATTTACTGAGTTAATCCATATTCCTGAGTTAGGAACTGGTGGCTACCATCCTGTAAGAAATGGCCAGCAGAATGTCCGCCATCTGCTGCACCACTCAGATATTTCTATATATTCAGATTAGTTGATTCCAATTAATAAGCAAATAATTTGGTTTCACATGGTGGATATTTAATTGAAGATCCTAGATAAGGTCGGTGTCTGGCATACTACGGATAGTTACGTACCTGAAGTATTAGCAGCATCTGAATGATGGAGGGAGGTACTCGGGCTCGGGGGCGGGATAAGGCATCGTCCAGTTTAAGATTTAGGGTTATTATATTTCTGAAGTGCAGTAAAGCCAGCTGTCGAATGGAAGGCTCTTTCCCCTATGCACAAAACAAGAGGTCACATTAAATAGGTTACTAAGTAAATCTCACATTCATTGAACGTATAAAGAGAAACACAACATCAAATGTCAAGTAGTAATAATATTAAAGGGGTTCTAGCTGCCCAAAGAGAAAAAAAGTCCAACAGATAACGTACAAACTCTTGCTATTTCATTGCAGGGTTGAGAACAGCTCTGTGTCCAAACACTGAATGAAGCAGCTCTCTCTGCCTCTCTTACAGCAAAAAAATCCCAGCATTATCTGAAACACCAATCAGTTAAGCGTCTATGCTTGCGCATCAGTGGAAACTCCATAGAGTGTTTACTCCAACTGCACATTGAATAAGTACTCAACACTGTCTGCTAGAAGGAAATTACATTTTAGGCCGGCTGCACACGGCCGGGTCAGATTCCGCATGCTGGGGCCCGCAACTGAATCCGACCCTGTGCCCAGCCGGCATCTGCGTGTACCTGGCATTTTCTTCTTTTTCCTTCACTGCAGATGATCCGCACGGCGAGCCGTCAGATATGCGCAGTACAGTTTTTTTCCAAATCCCTGTTTTTCCCATATCGCCGCTAGGCTATGACATCGGTACCCGCGACCTTTCCACAATGTCATTGCGGAAGGGCGGCCGGTCAGATGGCTTCCATTGGCTTCAGCGAGAGCTGTCTGTACGGAATTCGCACTGAAATACAGCATGCTGCGATTTTTTCTTGTCCACAAGTGGAAAATTGCAATTGATTTTCGCTTGTGGACAGGAAAAAATGCTTTTCCATAGAATGCTAAGGGTGGTATTTGCTGCGGAATCCGGAGGCGGACGCCTGCTTCGGAATCCGCAATGGAAGCCGGCCGTGTGCAGGCGGCCTGAAGAAGAGGAGGCTAAAAATGTCCTTCTAAAAGAAAGAGAGAATAACAAAATCCTTTTCATAATATGCCCTCTGGAGAAGAATGTTAAATGGTCGCTAACTTGTGGTTATGTGATGACCAATGTTATAACTAGCAATAGTGTAAATTATTCCACTAAAATTGTGTTTTTGTGCTGAAAAATCATTAAAAAATTCTGGCCACTAGGGGTGTCACTTCCTTCTAACCTGCTGTCCAATGCCTGTTGTCATGTGAAGTCCGTCTCTGGTAACAAGATAACAAGATGGATAACAGGAAGTGAAGGGGGTCTGTGTCTGCTGCTGTCTTATGCTGTTCATAGAAGTCTATAGAGAGGTGAGGAGAGGAGGAAGGAGCAGAAGCAGAGAAACTTAAGCAGATGCTTTTTGCAGCTAACAGTAAGTGTTTTTCTGTCTCACAGCAACTGAAATCAGAGATACACTGCTCAGTATTGCTGTATAATGTCCTCCGTGCCACATAGTATATATGTAAGGCTGATTAAAGACCTAGGTCTATCCAGTTCAGCCTATTATCCTGCATTGTTGATCCAGAAAAAGAAAAAAAAAAACATGAAGTAGATGCTAATTTTCCTCATTTTAGGGGAAAAATTCCTCTCCAACTCCAAATCTGGCAATTATATAAATCCCCGGATCACCGACCCTTCTGAAGTAATCAGTGATATAACAAATAATATTGTATCACTCCAGAAAGACATCCAGTCCCCTCTTAAACTCTTTTATCGACTTCACCATCACCGCATTCTCAAGCAGAGAGTTCCACAGTCTCACTGCTCTTACAGTAGAGAAGCCCCTTCTATGTTGGTGTAGAAACCTTCTAGACGTAGAGAATACCCCCATTTTATAATCTCAGCCCTTGGAGATAGAGAAGATATGTGACAGTGTACGGAGACATCATGGCAACTAGTCTACACCTACCAGCTCAGACAGTTAGAGAAGAAGAGATCCTGCTCTCCTATGTGTGTAGTGTGTGGACACAACATAGCAGCTAGTCTACACCCACCAGCTCAGGGAAGACTGAGGAGTACAGATATAGCCTGCAAAGGGGGGGCAACTGGTGATAAATGCAGGATAGAAGTCATATAATGACCAGAAATAGTGTTATTCCTCATTTATCCTGAAGAGTCACCTATAACAATAAGACGAGTTAAGTCACTTTACCTGGACAGGGTAGAAAATGGCCTGTAACATTGGCAGAACATCACTGAAGAAGAAATCCCAGGTTTCTGCTAACGAATCAAGGAGTTTTTGTCCTAAAATAGATAAAAGTGAAGCATTATGTCGAGGCATTCTGGGATCTGTTCCCTTCTAGTAATCTGGTTCAGGTCTTGTATTTGGTTCTCTTCATCTTCTGGCTCTGGTGGGACTGGTTTTAGGTGAGACTTACTTGTGGGTAATTTGGGAGGACTATCTACCCTGGCCTTGCAGTTAGCTCACTGCTGTGTAATCCAGTCTCCCTCTGACTGTGGTGGAAGTTACAGGTTGCTGCTGGATCTCCTGTTTCCTGATTCTTCACTAAGCAAAGTACTGAAGTTACTATGTTGACATCTTGTTTTCTGTGGTTTTCTCCTCTCCCATGTAAAGTCTGTTAGTGGCCTACATACGTGGGCAGGTTCGCCTTTGTTAGGGCGGGTGATCTGCATATAGGCAGGTCCCGTTCCTGGGTAAAGGGTTTATAGAGACAGTATTTCCCTGGTGTCTGCTTTCTTTATGGTTCACCACTCTTTTGTGTGCACTCGTGGACTGTTTGTTCGCAGCCCGTAAGTCTTTCGGGTTTTTGGATCCAGTGTGTCCTGATTGGAAGTGAAATATTATAGTAATAGTACTACTAAACATTAAATGCCTATACACGGCCATGGAGAGGACTGAGTAACATTAGCAGGTCTCTGTGCCCTTGGATGAGGATTACTGCTTTGGAAGTAAATCTATACAGCATATAAACTCGATGTAGATGTCGGCACTGGTAGGTTTCAAACTCAGGGCATTACTAAAAGTAAAAAACCTTAAAGGGAACCCGTCATGACCTCAGAGCCCTGTAAACTACATTCAGGAAGTGAGGAGTCAGGGGGGTGGTGATTCATACCCATCGGGCGCCTTGTTTCAGTGCGGTGGCCCCGTAAGGTTTCCGTGTGCACCAAGAGTGACTTTTTTCAGTCCACCCTATGCGCACGCTCCTTTATTCATCACTATGGGAGAGTGCATGCACAGAGTGGGCTGAGAAGAGTCTCTCTATGTGTGTGTGGCACTAGAACTGTGGCACCCGGTCCCAGTGAGCATCAAACACAACTCTCCGGACTCCCTGTTCCCTGACCTATGAGCCCCATAACATAGCTTATGAGGCTCAAAGGACATGACGGGTTGCCCTTAAAATTCCCTGGGAGTCAGGCTTTGGTTTACCTGGGGCAAAGCTGGGGTGTAACTATAGCTGGCGCAGACACACTTAGGCCTTGGGCATTGGGGCGCCTATATAAGATCCGGACTATACATGGGGGTGGAGGGAGGTGTTACAAATTTTGCATTGGGGCCAAGCAGCTTCAAGTTATGGCTCTGGGGCAAAGTTTCAATATGTTACTCTAGGCCTGTATCTATATACCGGGTAACGTGGCTTGTTGGTACCCCCTCCTGCACCAAAGATACTGTACATGCCCAATCTACCTCCTTAGCCAAGCCCCTGAAGGCAGTGATACGGTTAATACGGAGTATATTAGGAAACCGCTACAAACCGATGGCCAATGATTACTTTGAAGTACAATTCCGAACGCGTTTTGCGGTTTAACGCGGTAAAACTTCTTCTCTTTATCTCTAGATGAAGAGTTCAGTTGTTTTACCTTCATAAAAGCGTATCTTGTCTCGTAGGATCACCATCCCCTTAGTGAGAAGCTGGTTCTGAGGAGTGAATAATATATTAAACAGAGGAATAATTTAACAATATAGCACCGTGCAGCTCAACCCCCGTCTGCTGGCCTACAGCATTAATAATGCAGCGAGCAGATTTTCTAGATGGAGTAAAAAATAACAGCGCAGTAGAAAACGGCTGTGAAGTTTTGGTACCAAAACTTTTATTTCAGATATGTGACATTCTCTTACCTGTCACATCTATTATTTACACCGGAGAGGAGTGGAAGCGTGCGTACCTGGAGATATTCTGTGAAGAACGAGCCAAGTTCAGTTTTCAACAGTTGCCTATGAGGAAATAAAAGGTAAAAGTAAGTAGTGGGCACGAGGAGCGTAATGTTTTGGATTTACGAATTTGTGGCGCCCGTAGATAATGCTTGCCGATGTTGGCATTGGAGCAGATCGCTTGTCGCCAGGGTCAGTTTAAAGGAACCCTCTAGTTTTGGGACAACATTCTGTCTTCAGACTGGAGGGGGTATACATAATACCTGCAGTCGTTCTTCTCTGATCCGCCAATTTTGGGCCTCACACTGATTGGCCATGCTGATAACATGAGCAACTTTGGCCAATCAAAGACAGGTATAGCGCCCTAGCAGTCTAACATTACCACTGAGGGGATTGGGGAGTCTTTAAATTGAGTTGGCCACCAATATAAAAATGAGTAAAAAAAAGCTTTATTAATTATTAGAAAAAATAAAAGGCATTAAAGGGGTTCTGTCACTAAAAAAGAAAAATGCTTACCTATTCCTCCCCCATCAGTCTACTTACCAGATCTTCACCTCCCTTATCTTCTCCTGTCTCCTGCAGTCCAGGGGCTCACTTCACCTCCAGCTACCTGATTCTTCTCCTTCTTGTGAGGTTACGTACATTAGGCTGGCAGTCTGCCAATGTACGTTATGTCACAGCTCACAGGCCATCAGGAGGACTGCCTATCTTCTTCAGAGATTGCTCATGCCAGCTGTCTCTGAAATAGATTACAATTCCTTCCTAGGCAGTGAAGCTACAGCACAGAGATGTGACCTTCACTGACCCAGCAGGAAGGAGTTTGTGATAAGCAGCCTTCATAACAAGCTGGGCCCAGCCTGCAGTGAGCTGACCTGGGGCACTGGAGAAGCTCAAGCAGGAGAAGATGTGATAAGGAGACAGACAGGGAAGGAATAGGTAAGTTTAGATAATTTTTTTTAATGACAAAACCCCTTTAAATGTTTAAAAAGACCCTTTTTCAATATTTATAACAATAACATCAAAAGAAACAAAAAACAGACACATATTTGGTGTCGCTGCATCCGTAAAAGTCTGACCTAGCAAAATAACGCATTACTTATCCTGCAAAGTGAACGGCGTCTGGAACAAAATACGCAACGCTTTATTGGTCACCCCCATCACCAAGAAAAATGTTAATAAAAAGTGGTGAAAAAGTTTTATGTACTTCAAAATGGTACCAATAGAAACCACAGGACGTCCTACAAAAAAGAGCCCCCGCACAACTGTGCTGACAGAAGAGTAAAAACGTTATGGCGGTCAGAAGATAAAATATCTGTGTAACAATGGAAAATAATACAGGAAAAAAACTATGGAAATGTTGCTTCCCCCTGATTGTACTGACCCATAGAATAGATTCATTATGTCATTTCAGCCGCATTGGGTCCACCGTCAAAACCCCCACTAAGAGAGCACTTTTTTCTTTCCATTTCACTCCACTTAGAAATGTTATAACGTTTTTTAGTATATTAAATGGCACCATTGGAAAAACCAAACTCATCCCGCAAACAAGACCTCAGACATCTGCGCTGATGGTTTTTTTGAAAGTCAAGAAGAAAAACTGAGAATGGGAAAAAAAGCTCCAACTCTCTAAGGGGTTAAACGCCCCAGATAAAAATGTGAACAACCAACAGACTTAACATAAACAAAGTCACGGGTCAAGACCAGGAACCGCCAACTGGACCAGAACACCTTCAGACTGAGTCTACAGCTGAGTCAGGAGTCAATCTGACAGTTGCAGGCCAGATCAGAACTTCAATCGAGTGATCAGACAGGGAGTCAGACACGACCAAGTGAATAACCGGCGCCCGTGTGAGGAGGAGGAGCCAAAAAAATGTACACAAACAAATGCTGATTGGTTGGCTGGGTTATCCCACCTCTGAGCCCACCAATCTACACACAGGAGAAGAAGTATAACTGTCGGTGCTAATAGTTGGCATGCACCGATAGGATTCTGTGAGCAGGGGCTGACAGTGACACCGGCATGCCATGACTGGTTATATAAGTTACATTACTCAGCAGGTGGCACCAAAGAGCCCCACAGGAAGGCACCATGGGCATCCAGCATAAAAAAAGGTTTGTAGCTAAACGACTTTACCTTTTTCTTTGCTATTGATACGATCCAGTTCATTTGTTCTTAATGGATTTCAAAAACATTCTCGTCTGGTGGAATATGTGACCCTTATGTGGAGCTTCCTGTTTACACTGGATTTATTGGCCATCGCAGGGAACAACGTGAGCCCATCCGTGACCATATTTATGAAATGGGCCTATAAAGCTTTAAATGTTTGTCGGCACATACTATTAACCTGCGGAACGGTCGTATAACCAATGGCCCTTGTGATGAGGATGGTTATAGATTTATAGCCGATCCCGTCTGCTTAATAAAACTAGGAAGAAAAGGGAATGAACATTTGCTCCATTAAATTAAACTGTTTCAATTAAGGAATCATTACACCAGGGAACGGTAATTACGCAGATTTTTGTGTCACCGCCGAGCTAACGAGGGTCAGCTAATTCCTCCAAAAGATATGAAAGTACGGGAAAAAAATAAAAACAATGACAAAAATATTTACATCCCGACGTAACAAACAAGCCTAGTAAAAAATAATGGGTCATCAGACTCGATGGCTGCCTCCTGCATCAGACAGTGTTCCTCTATCTCTACTCTAAAGGGAAGGGAGGGAGATAAATTATGCAAGTTGCTTTTTCTGGTCCACTTGTATTGCTCTTCGTTTCTAAGCGCCCCTTGAGGTAAAGCACAGACCCCTCCCTATATGCACTCGAGACAAAAACACACGGTATTAGTGAAATCAACCACTTAATTTTTGGCAAGAGTACGTTTCAGTTGACAATTACTGTTAAGGGATGAATGATGCAATCCAACCAATTTACCGGGTCTGTTTTAGCTGCTATTTCTAGCATGTATATTTCAATGGGTTAACCATTGTGTTATGCCCATCGGTCATGGCCGGCAACTCCTTCTCTCACTTTCCCCCTCCTCCCTGGCATTCTTTGGGCAGAAGACATGCCACACTATCCTTCTGCCTATCACCTCTGTACATTTAAGTTGCCCTCCCCATTGGAGAGTTCCTGAACAATAGGTTTCTAGTGTTCCAAGTGAAGTTGGTCCAGCATTCTGCTTGCTACCTGATTTTGAACCTTGCATGTACACCCAGCTTTACAAACGCAGCCTGTCCTGACCTCCAACTGTTTTCTAAGTACATCTTGCCTGGCTGACACTTGCTCTGACCTCAAGCATGATTTACCTTATTGCGTGAACTCCACCTGACCCAACCTCAGCCTGCTACACTGACTACTTCATTACCTGTTCCTTTACTAGTGTCTTTTGCCCTACCAGGGTCAGCAGTCATTGCACTGAGACTCCTTCTGGGAAACAACCTGGGGGTCTCCTGCAGAGAAGACCAGATCGCTCCAAAGTGTGTTAAAGGTTGCAAACCAGGGGACCTGTAGAGCAGCTCTTAGGAGTAGCTTATAGCCAAATCAGTCAGAGACACAATTGGTCCACACTCCAGTTGTACTTGTTTTTGAAAAACCATGATGTTCTATAAAGTGCTCAAACAACTTTGGTGCTACTTTGAGAATAGTACTCCTGAGTTAGTTTGGAGTTTCTCAGTGACAGAAGTTTCTGAAGGCTTAAGAACTTCATTTAGGGGATTTTCAACGGGGTCCTAGCTTTTGAAGCCCCGTTGATGTTGCCTTCTGGCCCTCTTACACTTTGGGAAGCCATCAAGTAGGTGTTATTGCATTTTCCAGTTCTGCTTCTCCTGCAGGAACATTGGATCAGACATACTGAAATCCAACATGGCTGACCAACTTCAGTGTGTATCCACATTAGAATGAGAAGAACTTTTTGGGCATCTATCTATCTATCTATCTATCTATCTATCTATCTATCTATCTCATATCTATCTATCTATCTATCTATCTATCTATCTATCTATCTCATATCTATCTATCTATCTCCTATCTATCTCCTATCTATCTCCTATCTATCTATCTCATATCTATCTATCTATCATCTATCTATCTATCTATCTATCTATCTATCTATCTATCTATCTATCTATCTATCTATCTATCTATCTATCTATCTATCTATCGCAATAGATATTCATACACTATCAGTCTTTAAACAAGCAATGTCCTTTTTATGACTACATAAATGGTTTGTGGAGCAAATCGACTTTTCTGCAGATTTCTAGAACAGTATCACAAACTAAGCTAAAATTTTATGGGTTTGTACAGAATTGATGTCCCTCTGGATTGTACACTTAAAAGGATGAATTTGCTGCCTTGGCCACTTTAGAAGGAGGGAAAAGGCAATGTGAAGTAGAGATATAGATAACGTTCGGCAGATTGCCCACCTACAATAGTTGTTGGATTCAGACCAAATCAATTTCCTGCACTTTTATCATTAGCCAATTGGAACTGTTGCATAAGAGATGTTATAAAAAGAACTTTTTCCTACTCTGCAAAAATTAAATTGGGTCATTCTAAGGTCATTGGAGCTCTGATTAAAGACTATTTATAATCTATCACCTCAAAACGATTCCGGGGCCACAAGGCTTCAGTCTAACAATAGTTCCAAGTTAAAACATTAAATGTGTCCAACGATGGCCGTCATGGTGGAAGCATTCTTCATTGACTTTTTCTCACAAATTTACCAATGCTTGATGTTCTTGAAAAACCTTGGGAGATGATTTTAGATGGATCTTGTACAACTGTTAATGGTCTAGACCAGGACGCCAGCGGTTAGAACATGACATCCATGAGAACTCAATCGTGTTCTGTGTTGTTGCTGGCAGGACTTTTACCTCCGTCAGATGTAGTGCCACGCTTTCACTTATGCCGATTGGCCACCTGCTCTAAGTTGAGTTTCCAAAGCAATCGGCAACATCTTGTCCAGTGGCCGGTACAGAAGAATATTCATCCGTCTTTCCAAAAATAGGTGGCCAAAAATTATTGAGGTATATAAGACACCAGTTAGGTGTGTGCTGGTGACGCAGCAGAAAAGTGTGAGAACCGAAAGGGAGCAGTTATACGACCTGTGAGACAGGATAGGCCAAAAGAGTGCAGATACAACACTCAACATATAGATGGTGAGACAAATTGTCACGGACTGTTCCTGTGAGATCATGCTCTGTCTGCAGGAATCATGAATTGCTATTGCTACTGACTATTGTCAACTGCTGTCATGTTCCATTGGTCTGTTGATGATAAAGTTGCAAGTAAGATAAAATTTTGCCCAGCTCTGGCTCTTGGCCACTACATCGCCTTCTGCCATGGCACCCATGCTCACAGGAGTTCCATTGGAGGTCTCCTCAAGCCGTCTTTCTACTGAATGCAGGCCCTACTGTTCCAGACCCTGTATCCAAAGATCACCCTGTTGACCCATTTAATCACCTGCCTCAACTTCTCTGGGAATCCAACTGAGAAAGACCAAAGCTCCTTGTGGAAGTTCCAGCATAAAGAACAGAAGGACTCTGCACCTCAGTTTTAGGATCCACTTCTCCAGTCAGAGTCGTAAGATCACCAGATGGCATTGGTCAGGAAACTGACCAAACACGTAAAGACAATCATATGGTGAGAATATTTTTACACCTATGGTCGTTAGTTCTGTGCATGCTTACATGGTCCTCAGCCCAAGATCCTACATAGCAAGGTACCCTCCCGGCTCACCCGTCTGCCAGGTTCTTTGAATATTTGCTTAGAAGCTCCACATGTTAGGTGACATGAACATGAATGTATATAAGCTCTGGAGCTGTGGACCTGCTTACGATTCAAGACTTACCATAAGGACCCATCTCATAGCCGTCTCCAAATAACCCGTGCAGGAAATCCCGCTCACATCCTAACATAACCTCCTAATTCAATTTCTTCCTGTATGTTCAGAAAAGCAAACAACGTCTCATATAAAGATTCCTTCCCGCTGACATTTAACAAGGGCCGGAGATTTATGACTTCCGTCAATAGGTGTAACATCTCGTTTTATCAGATGGTGCAGAAACCTTGTGGGAATTTAGAGCTACAGATCCATAAGTAAATATTTACAAAGGAAGACATGGATTTGTTTGTATGAGGCGGGCCTCCAGTGCCGCCATGCTGGGGAAAAGTGTAGGGAGCGCAGCGCTAAATCAGCACTGCGGCTCTTTAATCTCACAATCATGGGGGTCTTAGAGGTCGGATTCTCTCGCTTATAATAGTTATAACTATCAAGTGATAGCATAGCTTTTTATCAGAAATACCGCCATTCAATCCTACTTTCTAATTCCAGGAAGCCGCTTTAAGACTTTGTTCTATTCCAGTCCTTTCTGAGTTATTGAAGTCAGAAGATTCCAAAGCAGTGAGGTTCCTAGTGTTTTTGTGAAGGTATCTGTATTCTGCTTACTTCCCAGTTTTGATCCTTGGCTTAACTATTCAGCTTTCCCAGACTCTACTTGTCCTGACCTCGGCCTGTTTGCTGAATATGTCTTGCCACTTGCTTTGTCCGCCTACCTGTTAACCCTACTGCATGAACTCCACCTGTCCATACCTTGGCTTGTTATCTGACTTCATCCTAGACTGACCCATTGGTACCATGCTCCGATGCCTTCTGAACTTCCCTCTGAGTCAGCTGTCATTGAACTAACAACCAAGGGTATAACGCAATTAATCTGCAGCACTCTTCAAGGCTTGTCAACCAAACGTCTGACCTTTCAGGTCTTTTAATGCACCTCACAGATGGGAGTCTGAGCCACAGACACCTATATAAAGTCCACTGTATTCGAAGAGAGTGACAGCATATCGGCCGTGCAAATTCAGATATAGGTTTATTCCTCCATAAACACGACGTTTCGACCCACTCAGGGTCTTCGTCAAGCTGAATACCAGGTAACAACCAAGACGCTCCTGGCAGTGAAGACCAGATTCCTCTAAAAAAGATCTTGAAAGGTTGAAGACCATACCAGCTCTTGAAGTTGCCCTCAGAGGTAGCCTAAAGTCAAATCAATCAGTGACTCAGTAGGTCCGTGCCTGCTGCATTACAAGCAAATACTTAATATATCTTGCTAATTTAGCATTTCTGTATCTTATTAGGAAGGCTGAATGGGCGATACTGCATGCTGCATCGTCATACAACATTCACATCTGGGATAACCCCCCAATAATAATGAGTATAGGCACATTACCAATGCTTCAAAAACATTACTGCAGCTTGGAAAGAAGCTTCAAAAATTGTGCCATGCAGTTCCGTTTAGATAAAAAAAGAGAAAAATGAGAAAAAAAACTGCAAAAAAAAAAACTGAAAAATTCTTCTTCCATAATAGCATGAGATACATAGATTGTTTCATATCTGCCCCCACCCACTGACAGCTTCATTTCCTTAGAGTCATCTTCATTTGCTGATGCAAGGAAGTGAAATATTCTTGAGCAGACATCTCTGTAAATCATTGTTTGACTATGTTATGACTCATGGAATAAGCCTCGCTCCAATGTTCTGACTGCAGATAATAGAACAGCGGGTGTCTGACCTGAGCTAAAAGGACAATTAGTGCTTCAAAATAGGAAAAAATATGAAGAAATGTTTTTACACCATCTACAATCCATTGTTAAAGGCACCCCCTATGTGAGTCCATATGACTTCAGACCATCGATCAGTGGCCTTTAGAAGACCATAAGAGTGGACTATTGGCCTCCGTAAACTTGGCCGAAGACTGGACTGTGGTCCTTGTATCAAAAACTCGAGCAAGATACAATTCTATTGAAATGGAGCATGGTCTTGTCAAAAAACGTAGACGTGGTCTATAAACTGCAAATGGGGGACGGATCCAAAAAGTCTAACTGTCTTAATGGGTATATGTTGGAGTAATGTGAGAGTTCTCCTTTAAGGTCTCTATGGATGCTAGATGGCGGTTGAGCATTCTCGTTACCATAAATTCCACCTTCTTCCAAATTCTTGAATAAATATCCATATTTATGACCAAGGTCTTTCAGGTAAAAGATTGATATTTCCCCTCAGGTCAGTTGGCTTGGTGTCAAGCATGTGATGATTGAGGGCTAATCTTGTTTTGGCAAGACTCATCTAACATCTTTAGGTACCTTTCCAACACAACCTTATGGTTCCTCAAGAATTTGGTCATCGGCTCCTAGTATCTAACCATTCTTAACAACAGAGTCTACACCTACTTACCGGACTCCTTCATTCAGATTGTAGAGTTCATGATCCTGCAGCCCCTTCTTCTGGAAGACTGATATTACTCCATTCTGGATGCTGCAATGTAGAGAAGAACCTTAGACCTGATGGGGATTTTAGAGCTCTGAACAATTAAACACAATGAATGCTGGGGAAGAAAACAGATGGATTGAAAGTAAATCTAATGGAAAAAAATGGAAAACCTCTTTTTGGTCAAGTGGTTCGAGAAGGAGGTGAAATCTACTACGGCTGTCATTTCAGTTCCAAAAGGAGTTGCCAACATGTATTTCAAGATTAAAGGAAAGCATAGCTGCCTTTTTCAAGAAACTGCTCCACACCTGTCCATGGGTTGTCTCTGGTATTGCAGCTCAGCTTCATTGAGTGTGGAGATGTTTTTGGATATAGCAGCCATGTTATCAACTATTTAAGTCTGTTTTTAAAGGGGTATTCCCATCTTGGTCCATCATGGCTCTATATGCCACAGCTAGGGTGGCTAGTAGAAACTGAAAAGTGTGTTGTGCTGTGCTTTCTGTAGTAACTCCCGACCACCACACATAGCCATCCTGGAGTTGGTTGGACCCTATTCTTGACATAGTCAGTGGTGTAGCAATAGTAGTCACAGGGATCACAATTACAAATGGGCCCCTAAGATAGAGGAGCCCAGAGGTCCCCATCACCACTAACATTGTCCCCCCATCTGGTCAAGCAGCAAGGTCACAGTATACATGGAGAGTAAGCATAGAGTGGTGTTATTACTTTGTGGGCCATAAAGGGGAGTTATTAGAGTATGAGGTACAAACGTAGGACTATTTCTTGTGGTGGTCACTACGGGGAAATGTTACTGTTTGTGGGGCAGAAGAGGGGGCACTTTTACTGTGGAAGACACTGTGAGGGGCATTGAGGATAGCAGTAGGAGAGAGTGTGCAAGAATGAGTCAAAGCTTTAAGAAACCTTTATGGCAATCTGGGCTGGATGGAGAAGAAAAAAGATTAGGCAACCCCAATCAGAGAAGATGTCAATTATGATCTTGTGATCACTGGAGGTAACTGCCCTGTAATCACTATCACTGTGTATAACTAGTGTCTGACTATTAAATGGTGACTGCATGCACAGGATATGCCAAAAAAGTCTACGATGGAAATACCCCTTTAATTACCAATAAGAAAGAACTGGTCAGACTTGAAATTCACTAGTCTTGAAAGTCAGGTGATAACTCATGTAGAATGGTAGGTATCTGCAATGGTAGGCATTTTGGTTGTCACCAAATGTTGCTATTTTTACAACTTTTCAGAAAGGGACATATGTAGTTGACCATTTCTAGTGACTATAGCAGTTATCCTCAACTGGTGGCTCTTCACCTGTTGCAAACCTACAACTCCCAGTGTAAGTAAAGGTTGTCAGGCCACGCTGGTGGCTGTAGGTTCACAACAGGTGGAAAGCCACAGGTTGAAGACTACTACTAACCATGGTTATATTTTTGGAGGCATCATACTGGCCTGATTGTGGACCACTGAATGGAGACAAGGTTGTATTTCTGGTGGCCAAAGCTAAACATTTTCCCACATGACTGAGAGGAGGCGACATCTCTGGTAGAACTTGTACTGCATATAAACTGAGGCTTCCAGAGTGAGCAGAGATGTCTTCTTCAATAAAACAACGCAATGCGAAGCCGGATGATAATAATGCAACACAACAGAGCGAGACTGGGAACTGAAGACGTTAAAGGCGTGATAGACATATGGAACATGACACTTCATTTACTGAGTCCCATCATCATCCCCGCTATGGATACTGAGCCTAAAAGAGAAGTAATAAGATGCTACAGAGCAGCAAATTACTGATAGTTGCCAGGTCTCCGCTGTAAGGACCCTCAAAAACATCTCCCCATATTTCAGCATCTTCCCAATAAAGGACCATTAGAGAAGAAACTGGAGGGGCTACAAAGGAGACAACGGCTTTAAGGACCTAAGGGTTTTGGTTGTGTCCACCTCCAGTTCCCCACACAACTAGCAGACTATGACATGATTGTTCGAATGAGAAACCCGGCTGCAAAGCATCATGGCCTAAATTTTGGAACCATGAAGTTAGGGCCCCCATGCCGGTGAATACGTTGCAATGAGCTGTGATGATTGCATGAAGGCTCCTACCAGTCACAGACGCGTGGCAGGAGTCGTTGGGCAGCTCGGGCCTTATACTTCTGCTTTCTTTCATTATCCATCTTCTCAAACTTATAACCACATCTTAGTTTGGGACTATTTAATAAGCATTAGCCTAAGGAAAAACAGATTCACTTTGGTAATCTCCTTAAAATGGCATTTCTTGAAAAGTTCCAGTGGAAGACGGTGATGACGATGATGATGATGGACAGAATAGGATGGCCGTGGATTATTATAGCCTGGCCCATGTAGCTGGTGCTTTCCTTAATGATCGTATCTTGTATGTTCCTATCATTAATAATGTTCTATTGTACAATGAAGCAGGCTACACATTTCTATTATACTTTTCTCTCAAGACCTCAACTTACTGTTGGTGAATGGGGGCCAACCTACAGAAAGGCTGTATGGACCTTATACTTCTCACAGCTGAGGGCAGGGCTCCACCAAGTGAAGGCATCCACCACCTTATCCCACCGTGGTATCCTTTTACAGGCATTAATTTGCTCCAGTAGATGAGCATCAATCAATGAGATCGACACTGGTCCACCAGGCCTTTACACAGGCCAATTCAGTCTCTATTAAGAGACAAGCGATGTGGTTGCTGCACGTTGACCAACGGGATCGATACTGGCCTACCAGGCCTTTACACGGGCCAATTCAGGCTTCATTAGGGATCAAATGATCCGGTAGCTGAGCAACAGTCAATGAGATCGATGCTGGTCCACCAGGCCTTTACACAGGCTGTTCAGGCTCTTATAGAGGGCAAATGTTCCAGTAACGCAGCATGAATCAACGAGATCGGCAATGGTCTATCATTGTAGAAATCATACCCCTAATTACACTGCCTAATCACACGCCTAACTAGCGTTTGCTCATTGGTCAGGTGATTGGCATTCCATTTAGATGGCCCAATAATCTTGCAAAAAAATTAACATTCTTGCCAGATGATTGGGTCATGTAAAAGGCCCTCTAGTCTAGATTTAGGCTGAACAATAGCTATCCAAATCCCCTTGCACATGAATGCCTGATCTGGTTCTTAATGAGGAGGAAGGAAATGGGTTGCTGCCAGTCTCCTATGGCTTATCTCCCTTGGGAACAAAAGGATTGGGCAAAGCAGAAACTTTTGGTTTTGTCCAACAGTCATTTAATGTGTATGGCCAGCTTTACACACCATGATCCCAATTGAGGAATTACTTAGTAACTGTGTATCATTACCACACAGTATTGCTATATAGTTCTGTGTTCACTATATGACACTATATGGTGGTAAAGCATAGGCTTTCAATCGTATGTTATTTGGCATTAAATGGCGGTGGCTTATCTCCCTTGAGAACAACAGAATTGGGCATGTTGAAATCCAACCGCCCCAATCATTCTAACCCCTGACATCTGTCATGGAGGAAAAGTTGGGAGGCCGAGGCTCCCACACACATTAGATAGTGGGCTGATTGTGCCGGAAACGGGGGTTTGAGTGACATTAATCTAATCTGTCAGCTTTACTCGCCATCCCAGTTGTGGTATTATTTGAGAACTTCAGCATTATTATCTAAGCCCTACATAGTACTGTTATTTGGATACTTCTGTATTCACAGTATGGCGCTATATGGCTAGTAAAGCCTCAATCACACGGGTGACATTCACACATTTTCTCGCGATGTGACGGTGCTACAAATCGCATGTATGTGAAGCCCATGCTCTTCTATGGGTTCCTTCACATTTGTGATGTTTTGCAGCATGCGGCATTGGGAGTCAAAGCCCAGTATGCACATGACCTGCCATGTTTTGTAGCCCATGTTTCCCTATGGAGTCCTCCTCTCTGTTGCATCACGTGAAAACGTGGTTTTTGTGCGGCGCAATGCAACTTTGACAGTAGGAAATCCAATTGTCAAAGCCCTAACTGCAGGAAGAAAAAAAAAAACTAAACATACATCACTTTTCCCGCGCTGTCTGGCTCCGGCCCATCTTCTCCCCGCTCCCCGGCACTGGTCTTTAGCATCTTTTCTGGCCAGGCATTGGAAAATCTCCGCCTCCAGGAAGTGCTGCCTCTTATTGGCTGAGGGCCGCGACTCAGCCAATCAGAGCCAGCGCACGATAAATGAATCACAGACAATGAATGGCTGTGATTGGTTCATCGAGAGCTGGCTCTAATTGGCTGAGCATCACAGTACTTTGCAAATCAGAGGCAGCGTTTCCTGGAGGCGGGGATTTTCCAATTCTCGACCAGAAGAGATGCTGAAGACAACTGCTCAGGACCATGAAGAAGATGAGCCGGAGCCGGACAGCACTTCTTAAGTGATGTATTCTTTTTTTTGTGCAGCTAGGACTTATTTTCAGGGTAGGTTTTATATTCCAAGCCCCCTCCGAAAATTCCTGCAAGTGGTGCTACAAAGTCACGTGACTTTGTAGCACCACAAAATCATGGTATCGCCATGAGAAACCACAGCGATATCACAAGGACCACCAATGCGATATCAGTGCTATTTTCTGGCGGTGACAGCGTGTCGCCCGTGTGAAGGCGGCCTAATGCACAAGCTTTAATGGTACAATTATTTGGCATTATACAATTCAGTTTTGGTGAACCCAGGCAATCATTGGTACAACACGATGCCCAGGCAGCTCCGCCCACAGGCGATCACCCAGTACGGACGCCTACGCAGTAAAGCTCCATTTTTTTTTTTATTACTTGGATTTTAGTATGTAAAAAAAAGTTTAAAAAAAGGGATTTTGTCAAGTTCAGGCATATTTGACATAATAATCTGGAAAAGGGAATGCGAGCAATTACCTGGAATGGTGTTTAACCCCTTAATGAAAGCGCTCTGGATGACGCAAGAATCATGTAAAAACTATATTCCCATTCACTGACAGCAAACAAAGATCCTGAAACTGCTGAAGCATCAAAACACAAAGGGGGATTAATAAGGGAAATTCACCAGAATTCAGGCGCAGAAAAGTTGCACATTTTTGCACCCAGTGTACTAGCACAAAAAGTGCAACAAAGGAACAAGTGGGTGGGGCTTAGAGGGAGGGGTGGGCCATCCAAGAGACTGGTGTCAATCATGGCACAAATCTACACCAGCTCATAGATCTGACTTTTTGGCACTTTGATCTCCAGTGCATTTTAGACTTCGATGCCGCTCTAAGTGGATTCTCCACCCCCAAAGTATATTAGAAAGTTGCAGAACTTTTCATCATACGGCATTTAAAGGGAAAGTCCACAGTTTCTATTCATTGTTCAAAGGCATCCGAAATTAAACGAAAAGTAACTTTGTAACTAGAGTTGATCGAAAGAATAAACGATTGTTTGGTGTATGTAGAATAAACCTCCTCTGATACTTCGTTACACTTAGGGGGGCGGCACCACAATGGACTTTATTGATAAACGTCAGAAAGGTCTCACTGCTTGGACAACCACTGATCCCAAGAATGGGGTTCCATGTCCCCCTGGTCTCCTCACTCTGGGTTCGTTGTACCCACCCACAATGACGGCAAATTGAGTGGCGCAGCGGTCGCACATGCGCGGTGCCGCTCATTCATTTCAGTGGGACTGATGGAAGTGCAGGCGCTTAGCTATCTCCAACAATCCCAATGAAAATGAATGGAGTGCACCGCACATGTGCGGCCGCCTCTCCTGTCAATCTCCTCTTCACTGTGGGCTCACTGTAGCGAGAAGGAGACAGAATGCAGTGGTGGTCGCGCATGCGCAGCGCCGCTCCATTCATTTTCAATGGGACTGCTAAGCGCATGCACAACCGAAACTCCATTCAATCTCCTCCTTCAGTGAGTGGGGGTCTGAGCAGTGTGACCCCCACTGATGAGACTTTTATCATCTAACCTATGGATAGATGATATCCTGTTTCCCCGAAAATAAGACAGTGTCTTATATTAATTTAGGCTCCAAAAGTTTTTACTTTTTTCATATATAGCTGCCTGGACACTATTTAAATTGACTTTTTGTATTACCTATAACTAGGGCTTATTTTTGGAGTAGGGCTTATAGTTCAAGCGTCCTCAAAAATCCTGAAAAATCATACTCCATCTTCAAAAATCTTTAAAAAATCATGCTAGGGCTTATTTTCAGGGTAAGTCTTACTTTCAGGGAAACAGGGTAAAAGTCATTTTTGATACAACCCCTTTAAGAAACCAAGAAGATGAAAGCCATTCCTTTAAACAAGACTGACCCCAGATTGTATATACAGTGCTATCTTTTTACATACCGTTTACCTAGGAAGGTATCTAGTAGAAAAGGTTAATTCACGGAATGCGACATCCGAAGTGAATAATGCAGAGTTTAACCTTTGAAATCTTACACCATCTCTTCCTCCATCCAAGAAATGATTAGTTTATACTGATGGAATCCCATAATCCCCGGCGAGAGGCTGGAAGAATGAAAACTCGGCTTTGTGTTCAGAGTTTGTTTCCTTGGGACAATTGGATTAGGATCTGAGAAGGTAACATTGTAGCTTCCTGCAAACCAATGGGAGTGAGAAACCGATTGCGCTGAAGAGGCCGGTGGCCGGTGGTGCGCCGCTGGGCTTCGGGGACAGAATTAGTGGGGTTACTATAGAGGTGCAGCAGGTTGAAAAGCTATTGGCTCCACTGAGAGCTTCAGGTAAGGGTTCACTTGTGGAAGCCTTGGCGTCTGTAGGGACCAAAGGATGGACTGTGGGCCCCATCATTGGCATAACTACTAGGGTAGCAGGCACCGAACTCTGGGCCTGGTGTCCAGGATCTCTGGGAGAATGCCACTCTCAACTGTATCTGTGTCCTTAAAGGGGTTGGCCGGGCTCTTCTCAACTAATGGCCTCCTCTAGACAGACCATCAGTAGTTGATGGACAGGAGTCCTCCACCTAGGACCATCAGCTGATCATCGGACTTGCTGTCCCGAGACTCGTCTGGACATTGACATCAGCAGAAAGGGGAGGAAGTGGGAGCACCGCATTCACTCTCAATTAAATCAATGGGAGCGCCACACTGCTATTCTACTTCCTGTTACTGACATCCTGTTTGGACAGGAAGTGAAATAGCAGCCCGGCGCTCCCCTTGATTTTAATGGGAGTAAAGCCGGGGCCCCCACTTCCTCCCCATCTGCTGTTGACAACCTCCGACCCCTGCACTGAACAATACGCCGATGCACAGGGTTCCTAAATGGGGGATCCCCCGTCCATCAACTACTGATAGCCTAGGCAGAGAATAGGCCATCAGTGGAAAAGATCACAGACCGCCCCTTTAAGACGTAAGTTACCATACCTCCGAACTTTCCAAAGACTCATGTGGTGTCTAGCCGCCTAGCATATTATTGCTGGGGCCAATCACTGGCCTCAGAAGTGCCAATGCTGAGGATGGACCAGGGCTCACACATTGTACTACCCAGACATGAGCAGGGCGCGCTGCAAAAACAACCAGAATGACTGCATCCATGGAGGCTTCATACTTCCTTCCCACCTGGATGGAGCTCAGATTAGAAATTATTTTTCCTGAGCTCATTGTCGCCCCCTGCTGAGTAAGGAAAGTGACTACAAGAAATGGTTGACACTTCTAGATCCGGGTCTGCAATATTGTGATTTGATAGGCTTACTAATCCGGCACCGGACACTAAAATACTGCCCCCTGTGGACAAGAGCAGGGATCAGAACAAGAATTAGAGGTTTCATATCGGAATGGAGTTCTTTGGACATATATTGTGTATGACCGTCCCCTGGATCCCCTCGCGGCTCGCAGCGCTGGGTGTTTCCTTCGGTTCTGACCGCTGACGCCCGTGTTTGCATCTTCCAAATGAATCATTTTCCTGCTACGCAATCACATAATTAGTACCAGCCGTTCTAATGGCGCAATGATCGGCGGCGATGTTAGTGCATCGGAGAGCGGATGACATTCCTGGCAACCTCTGTGATACACGGAGTACTGAATCATCAGCAGTCGCCTGCCTTTAACCCTTGCCACTCCTCAGAGACCTGGGGCAACAACATTAGGAGGGTCAGAGGGTCTTTGGTGCAGAGTTACACCCCTGTGGAACCGGGAGAGGTCAAGGATACAACAAATGAAGAGCTTCAATCGTGTGAGGGGTCCCAGTCTAGGACCCCCACTGATGACAGCTTCTGACATATCCAAAACTAGGAACCATATTAAAGGGAAATATCCATTTTTCTGTTAAGAGTCTCCTGACAATAAATTGATGTGTTATCAGTGGGGGAATCTGAAAGCAGTGTCACGACAGGAGAAATGCTGTATTTATCTACCTAGCTTGGTGCTGGTGCTGTATTTATGTTATGGGCTTTGTTCTGGTGCTGTATTTATGCTAGGAACTTGGTTCTGGTGCTGTATTAATGTTATGAGCTTGGTTCTGGTGCTGTATTAATGTTATGAGCTTGGTTCTGGTGCTGTATTAATGTTATGGGCTTTGTTCTGGTGCTGTATTTATGTTATGGGCTTTGTTCTGGTGCTGTATTTATGTTATGGGCTTTGTTCTGGTGCTGTATTTATGTTATGGGCTTTGTTCTGGTGCTGTATTTATGTTATGGGCTTTGTTCTGGTGCTGTATTAATGTTATGAGCTTGGTTCTGGTGCAGTACTTATTCCCTGAACAGTTTTGGTTTGTTTATGCTGCTATCTTGCTGTTTTTCGCACATGCAGGTTACAGGCAGACTGACTAGCTTTGTAATATATGTGTTTTTCAGCAGGAGGAGGGGCAAAACAATTCCACACCGTTAGCCATCTAACATAAGACCATCACTGGCGTTGCCCCTGAATTTCATTGCCTGGGCTCCTTCCATCCTTGGCTGCTCCTTAAATATTGTAAGAAGCAACGTCTACCTATAAGAATAACCAGAAGGATCCTTGGGATGTAAGATGTATATTTTAGACCTTGGACATAATGGTTGTTCTCCCTCTTAGCTCTTCACCTGTTGAGCTTCTTCTCTCCCCCATGTCTCAGCTATGACTGGGTTACAATCTTGGAAGCGAAGAAGTTCTTGCCGTATCAAGCTGGTTCACAATCTTAAGAAAACGTCTCCTCTGCACGTAAGAACGAACCCATAGAGCCAATCAGTTCAGCTCTTTAATCAAGTCTGCAGAGCTGAATCTGACTTTCCTCCCAGCCAGCGAGGAGCGCGGCGGATATAAGCCGGGCTATAAATGAATTAGCTGTTGCTCTGTTTGCAGGAGGGATGAAGGGGGGTGGGGGGGGGGGGGGGCTGCTCCTTCTGCAATCGTACCAACAGGTTTCTTCAGACATTTGTAAATTGGGCAAAAGTGGTAAAATTGGTAAGTGACAAACGGAGCGGACTGATGTACGGAATAAGCAGAGGAGCCATTAAAAGGTCAGGGGTGCATGAATACTCAGCGCTGCGATCTCACACTGGGATTGATACTTCTGCTGTAACAGCCACATCAAAGACATCTTCTATTCCGGTCATTTAAAGGGACAGGCCCAGTTTATGCATTCACGGTTCTCTTTTTTTTCTTGGATACAGGGTGACCAAAAAACACCAGTTCAGCGTTGCATATATATTTTTCTGACAGCGTCCCCCCCCCCCCCCCCCCCCGTGGGATGAATAATGTGAGATTTTAATAATCTGAACTCTTATGGACGCAGTGACAACTTTTTTTTTTTTTGCCTCCATCTTCTGAGCGCCATAACTTTTTCATTTTTCCGTCGACACAGTTTGCTCTGGTACCATTTTGGAATAGATACAACTTTTTGATTGCTTTTTTTCTTGGAGACCGGGTGACAAAAAAAGCGCATTTCTGGCGTTTTTTTTTTCCTGCTGACGTTCACCGTGTGGGGTAAATAACGCGATATTTGGGTAGATCAGACTGTTACAGATACTAAATACATAGTTTTGTATTTAGATTCTTTTATTATAAATATGGCAAAAGTTTTTTTTTTTTACTTTTAGGCATTCTGCCATGACAGAAGGCCCCCGGCTGCCATGACACCCCGCATGGCTCTCTGTGATCTCATCGCACGGTGGGGGGAAGGCTGTACAGGACGCCTGAACACTGTTCGGGGGATTTAAATGCCGCTTTCAGATTTGAGCTGCGCAGCTTATCTCTCTTCATACATACCCCATCAGCTGTCAAGCAAGGACGACATCAACCGTCTATGGAGCTCGTGGCTCCCAGACCCACTCCATACACAGACACCCGTACGGCACATGGTGGAGAGGGGTTGGCTGCTGTGGACCATCAGCCTTGGGGTCGCTGTCCCAACAAACGAAGTCCCAGTATCCAACTTATTAGCTTAGCTTACTTCATGGTGCTGCAGGGAGGTGACAGGGGCCATGGAAGCCTAAATCATGACACCAACCATTGGAAATATCCTATGTTTAAAGGGGTTGCACCCCAATTACAAGGTATCCCCTACCCACAGCAGGCAGCTGATTTGTGGTCTGACTGCTGGTATTCCCACTGATTCCGGGAATGGGGGTTCGGAGCATCCAGGAAAGAATGCAGCGGTAATCACATCTGCGTGCTCCATTCATTTCAATGGGGCTGCGCGATAAAGCCAAGCGCTGGAAGTCAAGTCCCATTGGAATGAATGGAGCGGCAGCATGCATTGTGCAATCACCGCTGCAGACGCTCCAGACCCCAACTCTCAGATTAGTGGGGGTCCCGGCAGTCCGATCCCCAAAGATCAGCAAGTTATACCCTATCCTGTGTATAAGGTATGAGGGATAACATCTATTGGCGGAACAGCCCCTTTAGGGGTCTTATTTGCATCAGGGGGGATTTTCTAGGACCAGGGGTTGAGACGTCTTCCCCTCTGAGTTTGCAGAATGTGACATTAAGGTACGGCATGAGATGAGCATTGTTCCAGCGGGCGCCGAAGCCACTTGTCTCCGTAACAAGGGGGGTAAATGACTTTTAACAACTGTCTCCCAGCGATAAGGCAGCTGACTGCCCTGAAATCCTCCAGACTAATGATGAAAGTCAGGAATCCTGCAGAATGCTCCCCTCCACCTCAGAGTCCCTCCATCAACCGAAAACTAATTACATTTTGCAGGATTACAGCGTTTTGCATACCAGGAGATCACCTCAACCGTGAGAAGGACCGCTACCATGGAGAACGAAACGGACGGCGTGAGCCCTGCTACAAGCCCCTCTTATTAAAGGGGCAGTTTATTCTGTAGACGTCTCCTGGTGTATCCCAGACTGCCTCCTTGTAGCAGGAGATCCGTAGAAGCATTGTCCATGGCTGTCTGTCTGAGAGCCACATCTCAAGTCCTTGGACATTCAGAAGTAGTAAGAAGAAGCCATTTAATGCAAATTCATCGGAATCCCAGCCCCTTGAAGTCCAGTTTGAAGACCCCCCGGTGACCGCCAGCCCTACATAAGGGCACCGGATCACTTCCAATATCATGTAAGGCAGTGATCTGCAGCCTTTGGTTCTCCAGCTGCTGCACAACTACTACTCCCAGCATTAGCATCAGGGCATGCTAGGAACTGTAGTTTTTCAAAGCCGGACCGCCATAGGTTAAAGACCCCTGATGTAGGTGGAAGAGCTCCACTAACCTCAATGGAGACACCGGCGATATATCTGGCATGTATGGAGATCTAGGAGCCAAAAGGGGTTTCTCATTCTAGTGAGGGTCGGGGACTCAACGGCATGCCAGAAAATAGTAATAATGCCCCCAGTAGTGGCCCCAACAGTAATAATGCCCCCAGTAGTGGCCCCAATAGTAATAATGCCCCCAGTAGTGGCCCCAACAGTAATAATGCCCCCAGTAGTGGCCCCAATAGTAATAATGCCCCCTGTAGTGGCCCCAATAGTAATAATGCCCTCCATAGTGGCCCCAATAGTAATAATGCCCCCAGTAGTGGTCCCAATAGTAATAATGCCCTTCATAGTGGCCCCAATAGTAATAATGCCCCCAGTAGTGGCCCCAACAGTAATAATGCCCCCAGTAGTGGTCCCAATAGTAATAATGCCCTCCATAGTGGCCCCAATAGTAATAATGCCCTCCATAGTGGCCCCAATAGTAATAATGCCCTCCATAGTGGCCCCAATAGTAATAATGCCCCCAGTAGTGGCCCTAATAGTAATAATGCCCCCAGTAGTGTCCCCAATAGTAATAATGCCCCCAGTAGTGGCCCTAATAGTAATAATGCCCTCCATAGTGGCCCCAATACTAATAATGCCCTCCATAGTGGCCCCAATACTAATAATGCCCTCCATAGTGGCCCCAATAGTAATAATGCCCTCCATAGTGGCCCCTATAGTAATAATGCCCCCAGTAGTGGCCCTAATAGTAATAATGCCCCCAGTAGTGGCCCTAATAGTAATAATGCCCCCAGTAGTGGCACCAATAGTAATAATGCCCTCCATAGTGGCCCCAATAGTAATAATGCCCTCCATAGTGGCCCCAATAGTAATAATGCCCCCAGTAGTGGCCCTAATAGTAATAATGCCCTCCATAGTGGCCCCAATAGTAATAATGCCCTCCATAGTGGCCCCTATAGTAATAATGCCCCCAGTAGTGGCCCTAATAGTAATAATGCCCCCAGTAGTGGCCCTAATAGTAATAATGCCCTCCATAGTGGCCCCAATAGTAATAATGCCCTCCATAGTGGCCCCAATAGTAATAATGCCCCCAGTAGTGGTCCCAATAGTAATAATGCCCTCCATAGTGGCCCCAATAGTAATAATGCCCCCAGTAGTGGTCCCAATAGTAATAATGCCCCCAGTAGTGGCCCTAATAGTAATAATGCCCCCAGTAGTGGCACCAATAGTAATAATGCCCTCCATAGTGGCCCCAATAGTAATAATGCCCCCAGTAGTGGTCCCAATAGTAATAATGCCCCCAGTAGTGGCCCTAATAGTAATAATGCCCCCAGTAGTGGCACCAATAGTAATAATGCCCTCCATAGTGGCCCCAATAGTAATAATGCCCTCCATAGTGGCCCCAATAGTAATAATGCCCCCAGTAGTGGCCCTAATAGTAATAATGCCCTCCATAGGGGCCCCAATAGTAATAATGCCCTCCATAGTGGCCCCAATAGTAATAATGCCCCCTGTAGTGGTCCCAATAATAATAATGCCTCCAGTAGTGGTCCCAATAGTAATAATGCCCCCAGTAGTGGCACCAATAGTAATAATGCCCTCCATAGTGGCCCCAATAGTAATAATGCCCCCAGTAGTGGTCCCAATAGTAATAATGCCCTCCATAGTGGCCCCAATAGTAATAATGCCCCCAGTAGTGGTCCCAATAGTAATAATGCCCCCAGTAGTGGCCCTAATAGTAATAATGCCCCCAGTAGTGGCACCAATAGTAATAATGCCCTCCATAGTGGCACCAATAGTAATAATGCCCCCAGTAGTGGTCCCAATAGTAATAATGCCCCCAGTAGTGGCCCTAATAGTAATAATGCCCCCAGTAGTGGCACCAATAGTAATAATGCCCTCCATAGTGGCCCCAATAGTAATAATGCCCTCCATAGTGGCCCCAATAGTAATAATGCCCCCAGTAGTGGCCCTAATAGTAATAATGCCCTCCATAGGGGCCCCAATAGTAATAATGCCCTCCATAGTGGCCCCAATAGTAATAATGCCCCCTGTAGTGGTCCCAATAATAATAATGCCCCCAGTAGTGGTCCCAATAGTAATAATGCCCCCAGTAGTGGCACCAATAGTAATAATGCCCTCCATAGTGGCCCCAATAGTAATAATGCCCCCAGTAGTGGTCCCAATAGTAATAATGCCCCCAGTAGTGGCCCTAATAGTAATAATGCCCCCAGTAGTGGCACCAATAGTAATAATGCCCTCCATAGTGGCCCCAATAGTAATAATGCCCTCCATAGTGGCCCCAATAGTAATAATGCCCCCAGTAGTGGCCCTAATAGTAATAATGCCCTCCATAGGGGCCCCAATAGTAATAATGCCCTCCATAGTGGCCCCAATAGTAATAATGCCCCCTGTAGTGGTCCCAATAATAATAATGCCCCCAGTAGTGGTCCCAATAGTAATAATGCCCCCAGTAGTGGCCCCAATAGTAATAATGCCCCCAGTAGTGGTCCCAATAGTAATAATGCCCCCAGTAGTGGCACCAATACCCTGTTTCCCTGAAAATAAGACATAGCATGATTTTCCAGAATTTTGGGGGATGCAAAATGATTTTTCAGGCTTTTTGAGGATGCTTGAAATATAAGCCCTACTCTAAAAATTAAGCCCTGCTAACAGTTAAATAAAAAGTCAATTTAAATAGTGTCCAGGCAGCTGTACATGTACAAAAGTTAAACCGCTTTGAACAAAAATTAATATAAGACACTGTCTAATTTTCGGGGAATCACGGTAGTAATCATGCCCCCAGTAGTGGCCCCAATAGTAATGATGCCCTCCATAGTGGCCCCAATAGTAATAATGCCCCCAGTAGTGGCCCCAATAGCAATAATGCCCTCCATAGTGGCCCCAATAGTAATAATGCCCCCTATAGTGGCCCCAACAGTAATAATGCCCCCAGTAGTGGCTCCAATAGTAATAATGCCCCCTGTAGTGGCCCCAACAGTAATAATGTCCCCAGTAGTGGCCCCAATAGTAATAATGCCCCCTGTAGTGGTCCCAATAGTAATAATGCCACCATTAGTGGCCCCAATAGTAATAATGCCCCCAGTAGTGGCCCCAATAGTAATAATGCCCCCAGTAGTGGCCCCAATAGCAATAATGCCCCCTGTAGTGGCCCAAATAGTAATAATGCCCCCTGTAGTGGCCCTAACAATACCCTCAGTAGTAATAATACCCTCATTTGTGATCCCAGTAGTAATAGTAACTCTGTTAGTGGTCTCATTAGTAATAAGACCTGCCATACCCTGAACCTGCAGCCGGGTAACAACCGCACAGCATCTCTCTCTCTTTAGCTCCTGTTTGGCCGCTGTAGTCAGAGCTATGACCCTTGACCTCTCCTCCCGGTGTCTGCGATGTGTACAGGATGTGCAGGACGCAAACGTCGGGAGGAGAAGTCAGGGGTCACAGCTCTGATTACAGCGGCCAAACGGGGCTAAAGAGAGGGTGGCTGACATACTGGATGCTGGGGTGTTGCTGCCCGATCCGGATCTCAGCTGACAATTATGCTGCCATTAATATGGCTGGTAATAATCCTGGCACTGGCCCTTGGATTTAATTATCGGTCGGGCCGGTGAGCAACAAGCCAGGTGGCAGGCCTAATGAACTTATGGGGACGAAGGAAAACAACTGTTCATCCCGGCGGGCCAGCTGAACAGCCAGCATGTTTACTCACATAAATGAACCAATCAGGTGACAAACAAGCGCTCGCTCATTCATCGGCCGATCGCCGGTCCCTTCACACGACCCGATCGTGGGGCCAATGAGCCTTCTGTGTAATAACTGCCCTGCGTAGAAGGACCATCAGCTATTATCCTACAGGAGGGACATAAGTCGTCTCGGTTTATGAGCTCCATACAATAAGATGCAACAGTTGTATCAGCTGCAACAAATGTGGCCGGCTCATATAACGAGGGGCTGTATAGTGAGTCCGGCAGCTGCTCACCCACCGCGGCCCTGTCCGGTCATCTGTATGCGGAGCCTCTCATATGGGCAGGGATGCGGCTGCTCCCGGGCCAGGAGCCTTAGGGGGCCCATAAGGCCTCTCTTCTCCATATAGGGGGCCCAGTACTACAAATAAAGCATTATAGTTGGGGGCCCCGTTAGAGGTTATGCATTGGGGCCCAGAAGCTTCAAGTTACGCCTCTGGCCAGGAGTACATGGAGAGTTGTCCAGACTGGATACAATTGTGGCAAACCCTCAGCTGTGAGAAGCATTTGGTATGTTTCCGCTGCGGGATGAAAACGGTTTCCATTGCCTGATCACAAGCAGAGATCTTAAAAAAGTTTATTAGAAAGTTGCAAAACTTTTGTATTAAACATATTTCATCCAGATGAGTGTGGAGGCGGCGAGGAGACTCCTGGCTTCCATCGGGCGTACGGGGGCTGATGTATGTGCCAGCCGCCTTCCCAGCGAACGGACGCGGCAAACGCAGTGCGAATTCAGCCGACGCAAAGCGATATTACTATAGAGCAAACATCTGAATGCAGAGCAGCCCTCCAGCCTCCCAGACGGCGCGGCATGGACATGATTCAGATGTGTCTGCGGCGCTGACAGTGCCAAGGGGCGGCGGTAGCTGCGGGTCGCTGCCAAGTCTAACTGGCATCCTATTACGGGAGTCATTTATTCCCTGCATGAGGTTACTGGTAAATAAAATACTGCAGTGTATACACAAAACCAGATGGAGAGGCGAGCGCCGGCCGCGCAGAGACGAGTGTGTCATGTGCCCAACCTGAGCGGCATCTACTGAGTAGCAGAGACGAGTGTGTCATGTGCCCAACCTGAGCGGCATCTAATGAGTAGCAGAGACGAGTGTGTCATGTGCCCAACCTGAGCGGCATCTAATGAGTAGCAGAGACGAGTGTGTCATGTGCCCAACCTGAGCGGCATCTAATGAGTACCAGAGACGAGTGTGTCATGTGCCCAACCTGACGCGGCATCTAATGAGTAGCAGAAACGAGTGTGTCATGTGCCCAACCTGACGCGGCATCTAATGAGTAGCAGAGACGAGTGTGTCATGTGCCCAACCTGAGCGGCATCTAATGAGTAGCAGAGACGAGTGTGTCATGTGCCCAACCTGAGCGGCATCTAATGAGTAGCAGAGACGAGTGTGTCATGTGCCCAACCTGACGCGGCATCTAATGAGTAGCAGAGACGAGTGTGTCATGTGCCCAACCTGAGCGGCATCTAATGAGTAGCAGAGACGAGTGTGTCATGTGCCCAACCTGAGCGGCATCTAATGAGTAGCAGAGACGAGTGTGTCATGTGCCCAACCTGAGCGGCATCTAATGAGTAGCAGAGACGAGTGTGTCATGTGCCCAACCTGAGCGGCATCTAATGAGTAGCAGAGACGAGTGTGTCATGTGCCCAACCTGAGCGGCATCTAATGAGTAGCAGAGACGAGTGTGTCATGTGCCGAACCTGACGCGGCATCTAATGAGTAGCAGAGACGAGTGTGTCATGTGCCCAACCTGACGCGGCATCTAATGAGTAATACGACAAATTCAGCTCTGCTGCATCCATTGGTCTCTAGTATGAGGCTCGTTTTCTTAGTCTGCTTGGATGTGAAAGGGAAGGTTCCATCGATAAGGAAGAGCAAATAGAAGCTTAAGTTGCACTTTGCTCCATATTGGTCACCGTGAGAATCGCGTTTACGACTCTTACTTATCAGCACTACTTTGTGCTTTAAGATTAAGTGGAGCTGAACTCTGATCCTGGGAAGGCTCAAGTAAATATGTGAACCCGAGGCACTGTGGGGCGTATCCAGTATTGTTGGTACAAAAGTCACAATTTTGGCGCATGAGACACAAATATGACTCTTTGATCTTTCCGGTCCTGACACTGTTAGTTTTAAGGGGTGAGGCTGCACTACTATAATGGAGAGCCCATTTATGGTTCACTCACATTGGCGCATGTTGTTTGCGTATTACGGCGGCTTCACTTGAGCGGAAGCGAAACGCACACGGCAGCGCTACGAATTTTACTGTACTTCTTCCCGCAGAGCTTGTTCATTTACGAGCAGAAAACAAAGACGCATCGCTGAAACAGCTGACACGTTCCAAAGGGGTTCTTTTCCCAGCGGAATTCTGCAGCATGTTAGGCATCTCCTTCCGTATTTCGTATCTCCTATCTATCTATCCCATATCTATCTATCTATCTATCTCCTATCTATCTCATATCTATCTATCTATCTATCTATCTATCTCCTATCTATCTATCTATCTATCTATCTATCTATCTCCTATCTATCTCATATCTATCTATCTCATATCTATCTATCTATCTATCTCCTATCTATCTATCTATCTATCTATCTATCTCCTATCTATCTATCTATCTATCTATCTATCTATCTCCTATCTATCTATCTATCTATCTATCTATCTATCTATCTATCTATCTATCTCCTATCTATCTATCTATCTATCTCCTATCTATCTATCTATCTATCTATCTATCTATCTATCTATCTATCTATCTCCTATCTATCTCCTATCTATCTCCTATCTATCTCCTATCTATCTATCTATCTCCTATCTATCTCCTATCTATCTATCTATCTATCTATCTATCTATCTATCTATCTATCTATCTATCTATCTATCTATCTATCTATCTATCTATCTCCTATCTATCTCCTATCTATCTCCTATCTATCTCCTATCTATCTATCTATCTATCTATCTATCTATCTATCTATCCATCTATCTCCTATCTATCTATCTCCTATCTATCTCCTATCTATCTATCTATCTCCTATCTATCTATCTCCTATCTATCTATCTCCTATCTATCTATCTCATATCTATCTATCTCATATCTATCTATCTATCTATCTATCTATCTATCTATCTATCTATCTATCTATCTATCTATCTCCTATCTATCTCCTATCTATCTATCTCATATCTATCTCCTATCTCTATCTATCTATCTATCTATCTCATATCTATCTATCTATCTATCTATCTATCTATCTATCTATCTCCTATCTATCTATCTATCTATCTATCTATCTATCTATCTATCTATCTATCCCATATCTATCTATCTATCTCCTATCTATCTCCTATCTCATATCTATCTATCTATCTCCTATCTATCTATCTATCTATCTATCTATCTATCTCCTATCTATCTCCTATCTATCTCCTATCTATCTATCTATCTATCTATCTATCTATCTATCTATCTATCTATCTATCTCCTATCTATCTCTCTATCTCCTATCTATCTATCTATCTCTCTATCTATCTCATATCTATCTATCTATCTCTCTATCTATCTCATATCTATCTATCTCATATCTATCTATCTATCTATCTATCTCATATCTATCTATCTCCTATCTATCTATCTCATATCTATCTATCTATCTATCTCCTATCTATCTATCTATCTATCTATCTATCTATCTATCTCCTATCTATCTCCTATCTATCTCCTATCTATCTATCTATCTATCTATCTATCTATCTATCTATCTATCTATCTATCTATCTATCTATCTATCTATCTATCTATCTATCTCCTATCTATCTCCTATCTATCTCCTATCTATCTCCTATCTATCTATCTATCTATCTATCTATCTATCTATCTATCTATCTATCTATCTCCTATCTATCTCTCTATCTCCTATCTATCTATCTATCTCTCTATCTATCTCATATCTATCTATCTATCTCTCTATCTATCTCATATCTATCTATCTCATATCTATCTATCTATCTCATATCTATCTATCTCCTATCTATCTATCTCATATCTATCTATCTATCTATCTCCTATCTATCTATCTATCTATCTATCTATCTATCTATCTATCTCCTATCTATCTCCTATCTATCTCCTATCTATCTATCTATCTATCTCCTATCTATCTCTCTATCTCCTATCTATCTATCTATCTCTCTATCTATCTCATATCTATCTATCTATCTCTCTATCTATCTCATATCTATCTATCTCATATCTATCTATCTATCTATCTATCTATCTCATATCTATCTATCTCCTATCTATCTATCTCATATCTATCTATCTATCTATCTATCTCCTATCTATCTATCTATCTATCTCCTATCTATCTCCTATCTATCTATCTATCTATCTCCTATCTATCTATCTATCTATCTATCTATCTATCTATCTATCTATCTATCTATCTCCTATCTATCTATCTATCTATCTATCTATCTATCTATCTATCTATCTATCTCCTATCTATCTATCTATCTATCTATCTATCTATCTCCTATCTATCTATCTATCTATCTATCTATCTATCTATCTCATATCTGAATATAAGAAGGGGCATTTAATTAGGCCTACATTTCCAAATTTAGCTGGGCTCAGCCTAAACCTGCGAAAGAAATCTGGCATATATGAATAGATACGGATCCCCAACACACAGCAGGACTATAAGATCCCGGGGTACGGTCATCTGTTCCACGTCTGATGTTGTGTACCTGATCCGGGGCAGTAAATGTCCTGTTGGGGGCTTTAATATCGGGGAAACAGGACAAAAACTGAGAGCGCGGATGAGATCACACCGCCACATGATTAAACAGAGAAAGACAGAATCCCCTGCGGCCGAGCACTTCTCTAGTCACGGACACAACTTGGAAAACATGAAAGTTATTATATTGAAAGGCATTGAAAGTCACAAAGTGATAGAAGAATTTGGGAGTACAAGTTTATGAAAACTTTTGACACTTTTAACAGAGGGCTAAATTCTTCATGAGGATTCATGCGTGATTGGGAAGTATGAGAAATCTATAGCACAGATAACACTGCTGGCCTGGTGACCCCCCAACACTAATTCAGAGATCATAAAACCTTCACATCTATGTTTGTATTTCTGTTGTAATATTCTTTTAAGTGCAAATGAATCCCATCCATGCCTGTGCCTTGTCAGAAGTATGTGTGTATATGTATGCATGCCTCTTCAAATCTATTTCATTATGCCTGATGAAGGACCCTGAGAGGTCAGAAAGCTCGCTGTAACATCATGTGTTTTTGTTAGCCGATAAAAGGTCTCATATCTACAAGATTATTTGGTTTCTCTTACTGAGAATAGATATCTACACCCAGCATACACGATAAATCCAGATACCATACAGGGCGGGCCGCGGACAAGTAGGCCGGCTCTGCGCTCTCATGAAGGCTGTCTAAAAGAGAATTTGTGTCTTCCACATAGCAACCAATCACAGGGCAGCTTTCATTTTACATCAGCAATATCAGAAAGCTGTGCTGTGATTGGTTGCTAGGGGCAACAAGGACAGATTTTCCTTCAGGGACTGTTCACACTGTCACATGTTCATCCATGAAACACATACGCAGCATTTCCCTGATCCATACACTATAATGGCCTAAATGTAGCCAAGCCATGCATACGTTTTACTACGCTTAGCCCGGCGCGCCTTTCTGTGCGTGTGGGTTTTTTTCTGTGTAACTGAAAAACGTAACTTACTAGATTTTTCTGCCCCACAAAAATATGAAAAAACATTGCAGTCAATGAAAACCGTACGGCCGCGTGTTCCCGCATGCTTAACGCATACGTTTTTTGTCTTTGGGGGAGGGAAATTTTGAACAGCAGAACTTTATTAGAAGCGCGTATATTCATCCTATATAAACGTCTACCGCGCATACGCTTATAAAATCGTAAGCGTAGGATTAAAGTGCACGCGCTTTTACACGTCTTTAATGTTTGTGAAAGCGCCAATGTTGTCGCCTCAGACAGATGTTTTTTCCTGTGGCCCAAACTGTATAACATTACAGCCATAATATAACGCCGTCACGGCGCATTTCTCTGAGTGACATCATAGAATCCGTAAGACAATTGTAACAATTCCGCAATGTATCATCCATTCGCTTCCGGCAAGCGCAGAGGTAACACCGCAGTATGGCTGATCTGCCCACTCTTCCGTTAGCTGCGGACCCCGCGCCGCCCTCACGTATAGACGTGCATCACTTTGGCAGCTGCAGGAAGGACTTGCGCCATTCATATTGGGGAATCGCTATTTAGGCAACACGTATGAAGAAGTAAGGTATGGATAGACGTTACCTGTTCCAGGTGGCGTTGGACCCGGCTCGCTTCTGCTGCGTCCCTCGCTCATCCAAGGCTGCCTGCTCTCTCTTGCCCAGGTCACTGAGGCTGGGCGAACTCATGAATTTCGACCTGCGGAGAGTCCTCATGGTCAACGTAAGTCTAAGCATTAGCTACCGACAGATTATCCAAGAGCCTCACGCTTTACATCAAGGAGGGAAAAAAAGGAGGCAAGACGTCTTAAAGCAGCCCAGCCAACCAGGGCAGGAGCGGAGCGCAGTCACGCATCATCATACATCCCAAGGACTCCTCTCCAGCATTGGGGACTCCTTGGACCAAAAAACAAGTGGCACCCTTAGTGTCACCGAGGCTCTGCGACCTCTGCGCCCCCTATAGTAGCGCCCAGGTCGGAACTGCTTCTTCTTCGCTCACAGGCGACGAGTTCCTGACTCTTTGCAACTTTTTTTTTTTTTTTTTTTTTAAAGTGACGGAAGTGAGAGAAGAAGAAGAAAAAAAAAAGTTTCCCCGACTAGAAGGGAAGGAGCGCAGATGTGGGACGCCTTCAGGGGGCTGAGAACTCGGCAGAACCTGTTCTCTCTGCGGCCATCAGATAAGAAGGAACAGGAGGTCAGGACAATACACCGAGAAGAGGGAGAAGAAGGCGGGAAGCTGCAATGGGGGGGAGGAAGTGGTCCGTATGGAGTACCGCAGCCCTGGTGAATAGGGAAACCCTGCAAGGAAGGAGAGTCATGTAACCTCTTCTATCCGAGGAGAGCAAAACTCACCAGCAAATAGATCGTTTTGCATCGTCTTCTCTTAAAGGGGAAGTCCGAAGCCTTTTGTTCCTTTAATCTAAATAGGTTCAAAATTCTGTGCTGATTAATTTCCTAATTGACCTTTTTAGGGGTCGGCGTCCGGTTTTCTGATACGAAGCGATATGACGAGCGGTACGGCCATCTGTGCAGCTTAGTTTTGCTCACCGCTGGCACTAGGTGTCAAGCACTCAGGCAGGCACCGTTATGGGGGAATTCCAACTGCCACTATTTATGGGGGATTATGGAACTGTTATAGGGGGACCTTTATTATTTATGGGGGGACTATGGCTGGCATTCTTATGGGGGAACTGTACATTAGGTATTGGCTGGAGGTATATGTCAAGCACTAGAGCTATGGCTGCTATTATGTATGGGGGTTCTGCCAGCATTATGGGGGTACTTTGGCTGGCATTATTTATGTAGGAGCTTTGGGGGACTATGGTTGATATTGTCATTGGGGAATTCTGGTATTACTTATGGGTCACATTATCACGTATCATGGCCGGCACTGTTATGGGGGCACTCCAGTCGCCACTTTTTATGGTAGTCTCTGGTACAAAGATGGAGGTACCTTGGCTGGCATTATTTATGACGGCTACTTGAATGGCACCTTTATGGGTTATGATATCTGAAACTGTTATGGTGGATCTCCAGCATTATGTATCCGTCACATCGGCTGAAACGTTCTACTTGTGATTGTGGAGGTGCAGTGGGGTATGAGCCCATTCAAAAGAATAGCGGTCCTATACGTGCGAGATATCTGCGCCTCACGAGAATCTTGCCCGTGTGAAGCCGGTCTGAGGTTTGTGTTACCTGGGCATCAACTCATTCACGCACGCATTTGTGCAATGGTATTTGCGTCTGCACGCTTTACTGTACCTCGTGTGCGTGCAAATCGTGCACATTTGCGCAAGCAGGAAAGTACACACCCTTGCAGTCCTTTCAGCGGTTTTGCTTTGACTATCGGGATTCTCGCGCAATAAAACTACGTGCAAGTAAGACGGCGCCAGATGTATCTTCCCGCTTCTTTTTCAAACTCGCACAGGGTTTGAAAAGTAAAAAAAAATAACCGTTTCCTGCGCTAATACGCTCCGCAGCGGTGAGTGTGTTGGGCCTTTTTCACACGGGCGACGGCGATGGCGGCACTACAGAATCGCTGCAATATCACAGCTTTTTAAACGCGATTTTGTAGCGTCGGTGATGCTTTTTTTTGTGAAGAAATCTGGCGCCGCCGCTACCCGCGATTTTCTTGCACGATTTTATCACGAGAAAATGATAGGACTTTCTACGACGAAAATCGCAAGTTTGTGCGATGCGATAAATAAGGAGGCTTCTTGGGGAAACATGGGCTACAAAACATCACAACCGCGGCAGTACGGAGCGCAGCGCCATTTGTTTTCTAGCAACATAGCATTAGGGAAAACATGCCTGATGTGAAGGAACCCACTGGAACGCACGGGCTGCACATACATGAGATTCGCAGCGCCGTCGCATCGCCAGAAAATCGTGCGATTCTGTAGCCCGTGTGAAAGCGGCCCGCACTATCGGGCGCTGTCCGCTCCGGCGCTCTTCTCTTCCGGCAGTTCTCCGACACTTGTTTGTAGTCTTCAGCCAGGGCTCAATAATCCCGCCTCCAGGTAGCGCTGGCTCCTATAGGTGCCGATGAAAATCCCCAAAAATTGTTGCGATTTTACGGCCAGAATAGTCCGTGTGACTAAGGGGTTAAAGAAGGACTTTCTCAGTGACCCGGGAGTCTTCCTCCAATAGTCCTGCAGGAGGCTGAAGGCGGACGAGAGGCGTAGAATCCGAAGATGAGAGGGCATTAATAGGTGGGCCCCGAGGTGCGGTCCGTGCGGACACACCTAGCCGCGCGCCATCAGTGCGTTCCTAGACCGCGTCCGTACGGGATTATACCGCTATCGCAATATCAGAGGCTGCAGACTACAGAGATGAGCGGCGCCATGTAGGCACTGCTTATCCCGCCCTGCAGGGGTCCGTCACAGGTAACCAAGTCCCTCCAATCACCGACTGACCTCACAGAGACGCTGCCTGTCTCTGTAAGAAACTGCAGTGCGGATTATACAGTTCAGTGTCCCAGCTGCTGCAGAACCTCATAATACACCCCTCAGCTGCTGCAATACACTAAAATATATACCTCAGCTGCTGCAGAACCTTGCAATACACCCCTCAGCTGCTGCAATACACTATAATATATACCTCAGCTGCTGCAGAACCGCAAATTACTCTCCTGAGCTGCTGTAGAACATCATAATACACCCCTCAGCTGCTGCAATACACTAAAATATATACCTCAGCTGCTGCAGAACCTCATAATACACCCCTCAGCTGCTGCAATACACTAAAATATATACCTCAGCTGCTGCAGAACCTCGCAATACACCCCTCAGCTGCTGCAATACACTATAATATATACCTCAGCTGCTGCAGAACCTCACAATACACCCCTCAGCTGCTGCAATACACTATAATATATACCTCAGCTGCTGCAGAACCTCACAATACACCCCTCAGCTGCTGCAGAACCACAAATTACTCTCCTGAGCTGCTATAGAACATCATAATACACCCCTCAGATGCTGCAGAACATCATTGTACACCCCTCAGCTGCTGCAGAACATCATTGTACACGCCTCAGCTGCTGCAGAACCTCAGACTACACATATCAGCTTCTGCAGAACCTCATAATACACACCTCAGCTGCTGCAGAACCGCAAATTACTCTCCTGAGCTGCTGTAGAACATCATAATACACCCCTCAGATGCTGCAGAACCTCATAATACACCCCTCAGATGCTGCAGAACATCATTGTACACCCCTCAGCTGCTGCAGAACATCATTGTACACGCCTCAGCTGCTGCAGAACCTCAGACTACACATATCAGCTTCTGCAGAACCTCATAATACACCCCTCAGATGCTGCAGAACCTCATAATACACACCTCAGCTGCTGCAGAACCGCAAATTACTCTCCTGAGCTGCTGTAGAACATCATAATACACCCCTCAGATGCTGCAGAACAGTGTAATATTCATGTCAGCCTCTGCAGAACACCTGAATACACACCTGCAGCTGCAGAACCTAATAATATAGACCTCAGCTGCTGCAGAACTTCGTAATATACAGCTGCTGGAGGACCTTGTTGAACAACATCTAGTTTGGATGTAAGATGTGATACAGACGGGCATGGAGGCTCTAGTACCCTGTTGTACCACCTCTAGCTTGGATACTAGATGTGATATGGGCGGGCATGGAGGCATACAGGTTCTGTATGGTATCCTACGGTATCGCTCTACATTTGCCGTAACTGGGCCTCCAGATCATGTAAACTCATTGGCTGTTAAACTTGTTGTCTCAGATGGTCCCATACATGTTCTACTGGTGATAAATCTGGTGACCGGGCAGCCACAGAAGTGTGACAATGTTGTGGGGGCTCCTGGGACCCCCTTGTGTGTGCGGCCGAGCATTATCCTGCTGGAAGAACACATGTGGCTGCAGGATGTCCTGAACATATCGCTGAGCTGTCATTGTCCCTCGTACCACCACTAGGGGGAACCGACTGTCATATGCGATGGCCCCCAGACCATCACATCAGTAGGGGGCAGTGTGCCGCTCCACAGCAAAGGCAGGATGGAGTTGCTCACAACAAGGTCTCCGGACACGAACGCGGCCGTCATCAGCGCCCAAACTAAACCTGGATTCATCACTGAAGAGAACCCGTTTCCACTCCGGAGGTGACGTGGGGGTCAGAACCCGAACATGTAATGGGGGCCGTGATACCAAATAGCCTTCAGCCAAGCGCCTAAAAATCAATCTGACAGCTAGACCTGCTTGTCCTTGTCGGACTATCAGACGATCATCTCTTCTGGTGGTCTGTAGGGGGCGTCCTGAGCCCGGTCACCTTGTGTGCTGCCATCCACTGGTCCCAACGCCCCCTAACACTCTGGTCAGACGCTCCTCTCTACTGGTGGTCTGTAGGGGGCGTCCTGAGCCCGGTCACCTTGTGTGCCCCCATCCACTGGTCCCAACACCCCCTAACACTCTGGTCAGATGCTACTGCCTCCCTGACTCTCCCTATAAATGACATAGGCACAGTTAGTACTTTCTCCCTGTTTCTCTCTATAAATGATGTATGCACAGTTAGTACTGCCCCCCTGTCTCTTCCTATAAATGATGTAAGTACAGTTAGTACTGCCTCCCTGTTTCTGTCTATAAATGCTGTAGGCACAGTTAGTACTTTCTCCCTGTTTCTGTCTATAAATGATGTAGGCACAGTTAGTACTTTCTCCCTGTTTCTCTCTAAAAATGATGTAGGCACAATTAGTACTGCCTCCCTGTTTCTGTCTATAAATGCTGTAGGCACAGTTAGTACTTTCTCTCTGTTTCCCTCTATAAATGATGTAAGTACAGTTAGTACTTTCTCCCTGTCTCTCCCTATAAATGATGTAAGTACAGTTAGTACTTTCTCCCTGTTTCTCTCTATAAATGATGTAGGCACAATTAGTACTTTCTCCCTGTTTCTCTCTATAAATGATGTAGGCACAGTTAGTACTTTCTCCCTGTCTCTCCCTATATATGATGTAAGTACAGTTAGTACTTTCTCCCTGTCTCTCCCTATAAATGATGTAAGTACAGTTAGTACTTTCTCCCTGTCTCTTCCTATAAATGATGTAGGCACAGTTAGTACTTCCTCCCTGTCTCTTCCTATAAATGATGTAGGCACAGTTAGTACTGCCTCCCTGTCCCTTCCTATAAATGATGTAGGCACAGATAGTACTACTACCTCCTTATAATTGATATAGGCAGTAATAGTATTGCCTACTTTTCCATGTTCGCACATTGAACTCACACAACCATAAGGGGATATAAAATACAGACGAGTCTCTACAATAAACCTTCCCTTGTCATTATCCCTCCTGAGACAGTAGTGAAAGGTGTATATAGATGGTATATTTGTGGGCTCAGTTTATAGCATACTGACCTTCTGATATCACCAGGAAGGCAAATCAGGTCACTTAGGCTTGTGGATCTGAAGGTGTGAAGGCAACCAGGAACCGCAGATTACACCCGATCTGTGAAGACATATGAAGATAGATAAGCAAACGCCAATAAACATCAGGGACTGTCCCCCTCATATGTAGCGTTTTTTGGAAATGTAGCCTATTGTAGATTTACTTGACAGGGTTGTCCAGTTGCAAACTATCGATGTCCTATCCCTAGGATAGGTTGTCAGAAAGAGATTGACAGGGATCTGTAACATGGAACCCGTGCCATTCAGCTGTTTGGCACTCTGCTGTGCTCGTAAATTGAGATGGTTTCTGTGGGAAGCAGACAGCTCCATTCCTACTACAGTGGCCTAGCTTGGTATTACAGGCAAAGTTACCATTGACATTTATTTGAACTTCGTCTGCAATACCGATCCTCACCACTGCAGTAAGAATGGAGCTGTCTGCTTCCTGCAGAAATCCGCTCAATGCACAAGTACAGTGGCCCAACAAACAGCTGATGAGTCCCTGGCCACGGATCTACACAACTCTATTATGAATTACTGATTTAGAGCAAAGCCCATGAATAGTTTATAACTGGTCAACCCCTTTAATGAGCACCGAAGCCCTTTAAGAGAGTTCCCAGAGTCCCAATTTTTTGGTTGCGCCCAGAGGGAATACCACCAACCATAATGAGGCCAAAGTATGGCTGCTGTTCGGGCTGGTACTATGAGGGGGCACCTGTGGAGGACAATAGATATAAATATAAGGGGGTACATGTGGCAAGAAATGGGTAGGAGCCATCGTTAGTAGGCAATTAAAGAGGGCATCTTAAAGGGGTGGTATGGGAGAAAAAAATAATTGAAATTTGCTCAGTGTTGCATAAAAATGGAAAAAAGTCCTCCTGACTTCACCCCAGACTGCTGTTCTGACAGTGCCCGGCCTCCAGGGGCAGCAACGTGTCCCATCACAGGGTCATGTGCGGGCACTTATCGGATGGGGGGCAGCAGAGGTCACATGTGACGGCTGTCATTGCTGGAGCTGGTAGAAGAGTGCAGTGGGGACCGGACACCATCGGAACAGGAGCTGCGGGGGGCTTCATGGTGTTATACAATGCTTAGCATATTCCAATTCAGTTTTTTTTCTCCCTAGACCGCCCCTTTAAGGAAGGCGTGCAAATAGGTATTCTGACTGTAGACTTTTGTCATATCCACAGAACAGACCGACACGTCTGCTATTGGAGCATTGTGTACAACACATTATTAAGGGGGCACCTGTAGCTGACACATTAAGGGGGCACCTCCAGCTGACACATTATGGGGGCACCTATAGCTGACACATTATGGGGGCACCTATAGCTGACACATTAAAGGGGCACCTATAGCTGACACATTATGGGGACACCTGTAGCTGACACATTAAGGGGGCACCTATAGCTGACACATTATGGGGACACCTGTAGCTGACACATTAAGGGGGCACCTGTAGCTGACACATTGAGGGGGCACCTATAGCTGACACATTGTGGGGGTACTTGTAGCTGACACATTATGGGGGCACCTGTAGCTGACACATTATGGGGGTACTTGTAGCTGACACATTATGGGGGCACCTGTAGCTGACACATTATGGGGGTACTTGTAGCTGACACATTATGGGGGCACCTGTAGCTGACACATTAAGGGGGCACCTATAGCTGACACATTAAGGGGGCACCTATATCTGACACATTAAGGGGGCACCTGTAGCTGACACATTAAGGCGGCACCTATAGCTGACACATTAAGGCGGCACCTATATCTGACACATTAAGGGGGCACCTGTAGCTGACACATTAAGGCGGCACCTATAGCTGACACATTAAGGCGGCACCTATAGCTGAGACATTAAGGCAGCACCTGTAGCTGACACATTATTATGGGGGCACCTGGAGCTGACACATTAAGGGGGCACCTGTAGCTGACACATTAAGGGGGCACCTATAGCTGACACATTATGGGGGCACCTGTAGCTGACACACTAAGGGGGCACCTGTAGCTAACACACTAAGGGGGCACCTATAGCTGACACATTATGGGGGCACCTATGGCTGACACATTAAGGGGCACCTGTAGCTGACACATTAAGGGGGCACCTGTAGCTGACACATTATGGGGGCACCTGTAGCTAACACACTAAGGGGGCACCTATAGCTGACACATTAAGGGGGCACCTATAGCTGACACACTATGGGGGCACCTGTAGCTGACACATTATTATGGGGGCACCTATAGCTGACACATTATGGGGCACCTGTAGCTGACACATTAAGGGGGCACCTGTAGCTGACACATTATTATGGGGGCACCTATAGCTGACACATTATGGGGGCACCTGTAGCTGACACATTAAGGGGGCACCTGTAGCTGACACATTAAGGGGGCACCTATAGCTGACACATTAAGGGGGCACCTATAGCTGACACATTATAGGGGCACCTATAGCAGACACATTAAGGGGGCACCTGTAGCTGACACATTATTATGGGGGCACCTATAGCTGACACACTAAGGGGGCACCTATAGCTGACACACTAAGGGGGCACCTATAGCTGACACATTATTATAGGGGCACCTGGCGCTGACACATTATGGGGGCACTATAGCTGACACATTAAGGGGGCACCTATAGCTGACACATTAAGGGGGCACCTATAGCTGACACATTATGGGGGCACCTGTAGCTGACACATTAAGGGGGCACCTATAGCTGACACATTAAGGGGGCACCTGTAGCTGACACATTATTATGGGGGCACCTGTAGCTGACACATTAAGGGGGCACCTATAGCTGACACATTATGGGGGCACCTGTAGCTGACACATTAAGGGGGCACCTATAGCTGACACATTAAGGGGGCACCTATAGCTGACACATTAAGGGGGCACCTATAGCTGACACATTATGGGGGCACCTGTAGCTGACACATTAAGGGGGCACCTGTAGCTGACACATTATTATGGGGGCACCTGTAGCTGACACATTAAGGGGGCACCTATAGCTGACACATTAAGGGGGCACCTATAGCTGACACATTAAGGGGGCACCTATAGCTGACACATTAAGGGGGCACCTATAGCTGACACATTATGGGGGCACCTGTAGCTGACACATTAAGGGGGCACCTATAGCTGACACATTAAGGGGGCACCTGTAGCTGACACATTATTATGGGGGCACCTATAGCTGACACATTATGGGGGCACCTGTAGCAGACACATTAAGGGGGCACCTGTAGCTGACACATTATTATGGGGGCACCTGTAGCTGACACATTATTATGGGGGCACCTATAGCTGACACATTAAGGGGGCACCTGTAGCTGACACATTAAGGGGGCACCTGTAGCTGACACATTAAGGGGGCACCTATAGCTGACACATTATGGGGGCACCTATAGCTGACACATTAAGGGGCACCTGTAGCTGACACATTAAGGGGACACCTGTAGCTGACACATTAAGGGGGCACCTGTAGCTGACACATTATTATGGGGGCACCTATAGCTAACACATTAAGGGGGCACCTGTAGCTGACACATTAAGGGGGCACCTGTAGCTGACACATTATTATGGGGGCACCTATAGCTGACACATTATGGGGGCACCTGTAGCAGACACATTAAGGGGGCACCTGTAGCTGACACATTATTATGGGGGCACCTGTAGCTGACACATTATTATGGGGGCACCTATAGCTGACACATTAAGGGGGCACCTGTAGCTGACACATTAAGGGGGCACCTGTAGCTGACACATTAAGGGGGCACCTATAGCTGACACATTATGGGGGCACCTGTAGCTGACACATTAAGGGGGCACCTGTAGCTGACACATTAAGGGGGCACCTGTAGCTGACACATTATTATGGGGGCACCTATAGCTAACACATTAAGGGGGCACCTGTAGCTGACACATTATTATGGGGGCACCTGTAGCTGACACATTATTATGGGGGCACCTGTAGCTGACACATTATTATGGGGGCACCTGTAGCTGACACATTAAGAGGGCACCTATAGCTGACACGTAATGTGAAGATAAAGCATAGAGTCTATAGATCGTCCTTCATGTAATCCCAATGCCTTCATATTGGGGTGCTGCTCCTTAAAGGGGCGTAGATCCACAGCTGTCTGCAGTTCTGAGAATGTTTTTCTGCATGTTGAAGACGTCATACATGTCCGATTGATCAAAACATTTCAGCAATACCCAGAACCTATTGATAGTCACTACAGAATAATGTCCTGTGGTCAGAAGTGCAGAACTTATTGTTTTTGTCAAGGTTCTAACTAGTACAGAACTAGCAAAAACTTTCCAAAAGCGCGTGCATCTAATAAATGAATGCCAACAGCTCCACCATCTGTACGGTGTCAGTACTGCACAACTCTACATCTGTAGATCTCTTGCTCAAGACTAGAATTTATTTTTAGTAAATGGCGGCATAAGGTCAGGTGGCACCCTGTGTGGATTCTTTTTGGTGCCCCGCCCCCATAAGAAAAACATGATCTATATTGCCCTGATAGGCATTCTGCCAGAATTCTGCTTGTGCAGAAAGCAAGAGAGTATTGTACCCACAACAGAACAGCTCAGTGCATAAATACTGTACCAGAAGCAAGTTAATTACATAAAAACAGTATCAGAACCAACCTCAGTACATAAATACAGCACCAGAGCCTGGCTTATCACATAAATACAGGTCTAGAACCAAGCTTGGTACATAAATACAGCACCAGAATCAAGCACATAACATAAATACAGTACCATAACCAAGCTCATAACATTAATACTGTTTTAGAACCAAGCTCGATACATAAATACAGCACCAGAATCAAGCGCCTAACCTAAATGCAGCACCATAACCAAACTCATAACAAACATACAGCCACAGAACCAAGCTTATTGCATAAATACAGTATCAGAACCATAAATACAGCGCCAGAACCAAGCTCATAATGTAAATACATACACTTGTCTTCTGAGCGCGGGTATCTTTTTCTATTTACATATATTTTGTTTGCTTTCCGAAACTTGCCATTTCGGACACCAACCTGACGCTCATCTCCATTGGATGCCTGAGTGCATAAGAATTGTATATACCCACTCAAGGTGTGGCGGCAGCCGTTCCTTGGGTTGGCCATCCATGTCAGGTGAGTCCTCCTCTTTTATTGCTGCGCCCTATATATTCTATTTTCCCCGTTTCATCATTTACACAAGGCGCGATCCCACTAATTCTTTATCTATTTGTAGATACAGCCACGGAACCAAAGTCATAGCATAAATACAGCATCAGAACCAAGCTGCTAATGTAAATGTAGCCATGGAACCAAGCTCAGCAACTGTGTGGAGGAGGCGCCAATGGGCCAACAGCGATGTCTTGGAACATCAGAGGTAAGGAGCCAGAGCCAGGAGGAGGATGATTCACGTAGGATGATTCAAGACACTGCTGCCTGGAGGGAGAAGAATCACTTGTGCCGTGCACCATATTGTTTGGTTTTTAGGTCTTGGGGTTTACCAGGACTAAAAAATTGCTGGTCTGCCCTTGGGATCAGTGGTGGCAGGGTGGCCAAGACCGAGGTGTGACCGCTCTGCCATCTGTGCCCTCTGGTTTCCGTTTAGTGGACCCAGGGTGGCCGAGGTGTTATTTCCTGCCCGCGGGTCTCTTATAGTAAATAGACTAATGTACCGCGGAGCGATGAGTAATAAGGTGTTTTCATTAGCGCTATCCACATCCCATAAATCTACGGCCGCTGCGACTAGTTCTGTCAGAGGTCGGACAAGAAGGATAAATACAAGGCGATTACTAATCACTCGTTAAACGCGCCTTCACTCTCATTTATGATCAATAACGGTAATAATCTTCTATCTTGTAGCGCTCCGGAATCAATCCTTCACATTCACGGATCGTGAACCCGCAGCGTCCCAGGGACAATAAATAATCGCTGAAAGTCCCAACAGGATGCAAAACAACAGGCTAATGATTAAACGTAATAAATCCAAGAGGCCGAGAGAAAGCCCAACGCACTGATCTAATGCCAACTGTACGCCATTCACTCATTACAACAACAGGGGGGGCCAAAGAGTATGGCTTTATGGAAAAAAGTTTGGGGAAGTGATGTTTCACCTTGTGGCGAGCCCCACAAGGGCGTAGGGAGCATTATAGGCCATGCAATGCTCCCTGGGAGAAAGCTATGCAAATGAGTGGTGAAATAATGCTCCACAGCGCCACCTATTGGAAGGTAGCTACCCAAAGAATCAATGTCTAACCTTTTAACATGAATAGGGATGCAAATCAAAGCACAGTACCCATCTACAGAAAGGGGTTTGTCTACTGTGCACAGTCGGGTTGTAGTTGGCTAGGTGAGAGGCCATCAATATGAGTTCAGGCCAAGGTAATGTTTCTCCTTGTGGGCACTGCAGGGTATAGCAGTGAAAGATTCCAACATTGAAACATGACTAGGGATATACGCCAAGCCATAGTAACTAGGTACAAACAGCTATTTTGGGGTTCTTGCCCTTTATCAGGGCCAGTAGGGTCCTAGTTGGTTAGGTGAGCGCCCACTGTGCTGCTGTGCCCAAGGAGAAACATTGCCCTCTAGGCTCACCATGATGGCTTCTCACCTCAACTGAGCGCTGATGATGGGCAAGAAGCCAGAATCAGTTGTCTATACATGGGTACTGCGGTGTGACTTACATCCCTAGTTATGCTACAAGGTTGGATATTGACCACCTTCCAACAGGTGGCACCATGGAGGATTATTCCATCACTCATTTGCATAGCTTTTTCCCAGGGAGCATTGCGTGGCCCATAGGACTCCCTACACCCATGCGGTGGTCTCCAGACGAAGAAAACAGAATTCCCTTCAACTCATATTGATGCCTCTCACCTAGCCAACAAGAACCCTAATTAGATTGATGAGGGGCAAACACCCTAAAACAGCTGACCATACCTTCCACTAGGTGGCGCTGTGTATGATTATTTCATCATCATTTGCATAGCTTTTTCCCAAGATGCATTGTGAGGCCTATAAGACTTTCAACACCCCAGTGGTATTCTCCACAAGGAGAAACATTAACCCCTTCACACTGATGGCCTCTCTACTGTAAATTGACAAGGGGCAAGAGCCCCAAACAGCTGTCTGCACAAGAGTATTCCAATTTGGCTTTCATTCCTAGTAATGTTGCAAGGCCCATTAGATTAGGAGGTCAAATTTGACTCATAAAGTAGCTGCCTTTAGGTTGCGCTGTGAGGAAATTACTCCATTGCTCATTTGCATACTTCTAAAAAGTCAAAGGATTGCCAATTAATCATTTTCTATGACATATGAGAAGGACTGATGTGGTTAATCTATTCTTCATCCGTACTGCAGACTTCATCGGCTCTATAGAAGACAAAACCTTTGTAGCTAAATTAAAAGAAAATTCCACCTTAAAAGTTAAGGTGGAATTTTCCATTAATAAGATGGATGTTTTTTATAAACAATGACTAAGCTTCTACTGACTAATTTCCTTTCTCCCGCTATAATAATTAACATTTTTCCCCAACCCTGATGTCAATATTGATAGCGCTCCACCTGAAAAGCAAAAATGACTCAAACGTCTTGAAGGGTTTAGATGTGAGATATAACAGAATTAGCCGGAAGGATGCGAGTCGGGTTTGTAAATGCGAAAGACTAATAATAGTACAGCAAGAAGCCCGAGGAACAGCTGCAGCGCCGCCGACCGCCCCGACGAGGAACAGCTGCAGCGCGGCCGACAGCCCCGACGAGGAACAGCTGCAGCGCGGCCGACAGCCCCGACGAGGAACAGCTGCAGCGCGGCCGACAGCCCCGACGAGGAACAGCTGCCGCGCCGCCGACCGCCCCGACGAGGAACAGCTGCAGCGCCGCCGACCGCCCCGACGAGGAACAGCTGCAGCGCGGCCGACCGCCCCGCCGAGGAACAGCTGCAGCGCCGCCGACCGCCCCGACGAGGAACAGCTGCAGCGCGGCCGACCGCCCCGACGAGGAACAGCTGCAGCGCGGCCGACAGCCCCGACGAGGAACAGCTGCAGCGCCGCCGACCGCCCCGACGAGGAACAGCTGCAGCGCCGCCGACCGCCCCGACGAGGAACAGCTGCAGCGCCGCCGACCGCCCCGACGAGGAACAGCTGCAGCGCCACTGACCGCCCCGACGAGGAACAGCTGCAGCGCCGCCGACCGCCCCGACGTCTAGTCCTGCCAGACGGCGATCCGCAAAGATTAAACTTGGAGAGGAAGTTTGAAACCACAATTAGGAGGGAAATTAAAAGATGTGACAGTGTGGGGTTAGTCCCATCCTCAGTAGTCATGCCATTAATGACCCGTTAGTCGTACACACAAGCTTACCAACAAAGAGATATTAATTAATACTTGTCTATTAAGCAAAAGTCCCCAAAAAAAGCCCCTACTAAGGTGGAGGAGATAATAATAGCAATGCAGTATTAGGAACACATGGCCAGTAGGGGGCGCTGTGAGAGGTCCTGCATTTAGTTTCTACAATGATTAAAGGGGCGGTCTGGTGTAGAAACCAAAATAGCAGATCAGGGTACCTGTCGTCCGGCGCTGCTCCAACCACGGATAGCATGACGCGGGGACACGTATGGATACGTCAACCAAGTGTGCTTTATTCTGAAACGCTGTGGCTGCCCGGTTTATCAGCAGTATTTCATGTATGGGAAAATCTGGGACGCCAACTGTCACAGCTTACGAGTCTGCACGACCTACAGGCCCAGTTACAGATAACACAATATAGACTGATAGGCCCCAGAGACCATATGGAACCTGTATGCCTCCCTGCCGGCCGTATCACATCTTGTATCCAAGCTAGAGGTGGTACAACAGGGTATTGGAGCCTCCATGGCACCTGTATCACATCTTGTATCTAGGCTAGTGGCGGTGCAACAGGGTATTGGAGCCTCCATGCCCTCCTGTATCCAAGCTGTGCTCCTTTAGGTACTCTCTTATTAGAGGAGGTGTTAGTATACCGAGTCACGTTCATGGACAAGTATTAATAATGCTTTGGTCACGCTCCGGAAACTTTCATGCCTTTCTTGACATTTTAAATAGCTGCACCTTAATCCCGCGTGTATGTAACAGAGCGACAACGAGAACACCGCAGGCATGCAGAAGAAGTGACAGCAATGGATGGATTACTTAGAAGTCCATTAACTGGCACGGGGGCTCTGCAGGTAGAGCGACCTGCACATACATAGCGCCATTAAGAAGAACTGTCAGTAATGAGACAGTCCTGGTGGTTGCACTATAGTTTGCACTGACAGTGGGCAGGCGGTCAGCGTAGCGCTGGGGATCTCGAGTGGTGAATCCCCGGGGATTAACTATTGATGACCTATCCTGAGGATACAGGAAGTGACAGACTGTTGTTAGACTTAATGGTCAGAGTGAGAACTGCAAGATTTCAAGATTTTTTTAATATACTGTAGATCATGCCATCCAAAATTAGATAAAAAATCAACAATTCTTTAAAAATCTCTCTTCATCTATCTATCTATCTCATCATATCTATCTATCTATCTATCTATCTATCTATCTATCTATCTATCTATCTATCTATCTATCTCCTATCTATCTATCCCATATCTATCTCCCATCTATCTATCTCCTATCTATCTATCTATCTCCTATCTATCTATCTATCTATCTCCTATCTATCTATCTATCTATGTGTGAAAGCCCTCACTGACTGACTCGCCACTAATTCTCTAACTTTCCGGTGTCGCACGAACATGAAATTTGGCAGGATCATTCTTTATGTCCTAAATGAGGAGAGGGGTGGCACATTCTGCAGAGGGACATCGGTACATGCAGCCCGAGGAGAATTTAACACTGTGTATACATACTTTATTCCTAGGTTCCTCTAAGTACCCTTGACTTCCTAAATGTTTCCATGCAAACAACACATAAACACCTGTAGCAACTGACCTGGGGCGAGGCCGGTGTATCAGCTAGTGTGTTGAATATAAAAATGTGATTTATACAAGAGGTCATTTCTAATGACACATTCCCTTTAAGGCACTTGCAGGATGACAACCGCCCACTTTGTGATTTTCCTTTTGGCTGTTTTCCACATCTGTAAAACAATATAATTAAGCAGTCGACTCACTTTTCCCTCTTTAAACGTCTCCTTATGTTCATGTTTACTATACAATAAAATCAGTTTACAGTCAATACCAGTAAGGGGCCAGCGAGCTGCGAGAACAAGATCGTGGAGTCTATCAGCTGCTTATTGTTTATGTTCTCAAATCAAGACCCGGAGAAAGTCACAGGAGGAGACTGATGAAACGCATCCGAGCCCGAGCACAGATGACCTCAAGAAATGTTATGCTGAGTGCAGAGTATTCAGCCACTATTGTAGATATACGGTATATACCGCGCTAAAAAGCAGCACTTAAAGGGGTCGAACAGGACGTGAAAAACATTGTCACTGTCTTCAAGAAACAGCGCTGCTCATGAGTTGTACTCAGTATTGCAGCTCAGCTTCATTGAAGTTAATGGACTGCAATACCACACACAACCTATAAACAGGGGTGGCACTGTTTTTGGAAAGAAGTAGCCCCTTAAAGGTGTTGTCTAACAGCTGAACAAAATGGCACAATCCATGCAGCCTGCGTGAAACATAGAGGAAATAGTTTTTCTGGCACATAAAGGCTTACTCACAAGTAATCCTTTATTACAGGCAAATATTACAATTTCTGGTACTTCTTACAAAACTCTTATGATTTTCAGACAACAGAAATGTCTTCAATCCCTTGACCCTAAAGGGCATATATTGTAGGAGAGTAATACACAGGATGGCCTGCAGAGGACTACGGACAGGCATTCTGGAACCTGAGAGAGGATTAACATCTGTGGGTGTGGCAGAAACTGAAGATAAAAGTGTCAGTTCCGGACACACTCAGGGTAAGAAAGCTGTCTGCTGGGAGCCTGAGGTCCATGCGGACCAGTTCTGGGCCTGTCGCTAGTCTAAAAGAGGAGGACATCCTCTAGACAACCCTCTGGGTAATGAACCATAAGTATTGTGTGATATGCTGTTATGCTGTGTTGTGTGTTGTGGAATAAAACTGTCAGGCGGCCGATTTTAAAGTAATCCTGTATATGGAGCATCTATATACACGTGTAGTGTCCAATCCAGTCCAAGAGGTCAGCGATCCGCAGGACAGTAACCCTGACTTGCCACAATATGTATACCCTCCAGTAATGGGGTTTGCAAGGAGGGTGCCCAAGACAGCTGTCACCTGCCCACAACAGGTGCGATTAGCACTCATGTTGATTACCTGTCATCCCTTTAAATGTTGCAGTCAATTCTGACAAAGACATTTAAATGCCCCAATCGGCATTTGGGGATCCCAAATCTACCCCACCCAAACCCCCGTGATGTGATCATGAGGTGCCCCAGGGCTGCCATATATTTCTGCCTACTAAGCCTGTGGCACTATATATGGTAAAAAAGATCAAGAAACTGCAAGTTCGAGTCTCCTATGGGGACTAAGAAAAAAAAATCATTATTGAGAAGAATAAAGGATATTAAAAGTGTAAAAAAAATGTAAGATTTGCCTTGAATAAAGGATTATCTGCAGGGAAGTCTTTGTGTGACGGACAAACTATTTCCTGTATGTTTCCTGATCACCTGGCTGGCATCAACGCTTGGGCGTTACTATTCTGACTGAGCGGTGAGCTGGTACCTCTCTTCGTTTTGGCCTATGAGAAACCCTTCCTAGAGGGTAACTGCTGGTAGAATGGGCTGAATGTGGATGCAGCTCTAGACTGGAGGGGTGTGGCCATTGGAAACTGGATGGGGTGGAGTAATGGGTGGAGCCCGACAGCACACTGTTCATTGGTATTGATGTAAATGTGTTGGCAGGCTCCGCCCCATCTCTGGTGCCATGCCATTCCCCTACTGCTAATAGAGCTGCATGTAATCCATCCACTTTAGAATGAGTATCTCTTAGTGGCAGACATTTTATAACTTTTAGGCAACCCCTTTAAACTTAGTCCTTTTCTTTTAAAGAGTTTGTCTGGTTCAGAAAACCCACTCCTACCAATAGAGGGGAGTCCCTCATCCAAGACCCCAATCCAACTGCCAGAGCAAAGAATAGCTACAAAGAGTGTCTCTCTCTGGAGGACCGAACATGTCCATGCATTACATGAACAGCCCATTGGTTTCAATGAGAACTGTGTAATGCTTCACTTGCCCTGTGGGGGCGTTGCAGGGAAATCAAAGTCTTGCTGAAGGATTCCCCAACAGATTTCTAAATGCAGCTTGATCACCCCTATGCTGCAAAAGTCCTTTATGATGCACAATTAACCCTTTTTCTTCTGGATCCCCTCTGCAGCATCCTCCCATCTGCCCTTTCATTGTCATATGTTGTATATCAGGACCCCACCGGCACATCTGTGACCACCCACCGCCCCCCAGTACTACAGCTCATTCTGGGTGTTACTATAGAAAACTACAGCTACACCCATCCTAACCTTTTCAGCTCAGACTTTGTGATGTTCACATTGATGCCCAACAGGTCACATGATCTCCAATAAATTACAATAACGGTAAAGTGTATCTCTGAAAAAAAAATAATGCTGAAAAAAACGCCATATGTCCCAAAAGCAGAATCCTGAATGCAGCTTTGGATGCAACTAGAGTAGAGATACGAAATAACATAACAATGAATTCATCAATTCATGCTGCTTGCGCCAAATTCTGACCTCCCCCCATCAATCTTAATCCATGGGCAGGCAATGTTTTTTCCGCTGCTCAGTGATACAAGTTTTGCGCTCACCTTTCTGTTTCTCTTAGATACAATGTTGCAAGAACTGGGCGTCTGCTGTTGCATCTCATCCATGCTAATATAAAGGGCAAGCGCTGCCACGCTCCCCCTTACACAGCGCCGCGGCATGCAGCCACTGGGATATGCCGCTGATGCCCCCGCTAAGCCCCGCCCCCTCTGGCCCAAGATCCAACTATATACTAAGGCATACCTGGCCTTTCCTTATTGCAACATCCCCTGTAAACTAGAAGGCGCCTGAGAAGGATTTAGTTGTGTCCCTGTTGACGTACAGCGATGCGCTCGCTATATGGACACTCCCCTAGCAGGGGCGAAGGCGCCAACATGGCCAGGTGAAGGGCTGTGGGCTGCTGTTACATGGAGGCCAGGGGTCTCTGGGTGATAATCTTATATCTTGTGACTCTTGCAAGAGAGAAGTAAATGTGGAGAGCGTCTCCTCCACAGAGATCAGATAATGTCAAGTGGCTGTTAGAAAGGAGTGTTGTTATTACAGCCAGTAAAGATAAGAGATATTAGTACAAGAGTCGTTATATACGGCGCCGCGGTCTAATCCAAGGAGCAGAATAAACGATGCCCTTGCCAGGGGAGCAGGGAGCCCGGCGTATGAGCAGACTGAGGGGTGTACCTGCAGGGTCTGGTCTGGAGTATGGATTTATTTAGGGGGTCTCTATTTGTTCAAAGGGTTTGGTCTGGGGTCTGTGTTAGTTTAAGGGGCTGCATTTGTCCAGTGATCTGGTCTGGGGTCTTTATTTGTATAGAAGGTTCAATCCAGGGTGTGTATTTATTTAGGAGTCTTTCCTGGAGTCTCTATTAGTTTAGGGGGAATAGCACTTATTTAAAGTCCTTGTCTGAAGTCTGTGTTTTTCAAAGGGTCTGGTGTGGGGTCTGTATTTGTTAAGATGATCTGGTCTGGGATCTTGGTTTGTTTAGAGGATCTGGTCTGGGATCTCTGTTTGTTTAGAGGATCTGGTCTGGGATCTCTGTTTGTTTAGGGGATCTGGTCTGGGATCTCTGTTTGTTCAGAGGATCTGGTATGGGATCTCTGTTTCTTTAGAGGATCTGGTCTGGATCTATGTTTGTTTAGGAGATCTGGTCTGGGGTCTGTGTTTGTTTCGAGGATCTGGTCTGGGATCTCTGTTTGTTTAGAGGATCTGGTCTGGGATCTGTTTGTTTAGCGCATCTGGTCTGGGTTCTGTATTTGTTTAGAGGATCTAGTCTGGGGTCTGTATTTGTTTAGAGGATCTGATCTGGGGTCTGTGTTTGTTTAGAGGATCTGGTCTGGGATCCCGGTTTGTTTAGAGGATCTAGTCTGGGATCTAGGTTTGTTTAGAGCATCTGGTCTGGGTTCTGTATTTGATTAGAGGATCTGATCTGGGGTCTGTGTTTGTTTAGAGGATCTGGTCAGGGATCTCGGTTTGTTTAGGGGATCTGGTCAGGGATCTCGGTTTGTTTAGAGGATCTGGTCTGGGATCTCAGTTTGTTTAGAGAAAAAAAAAAAAAAAAAAAAAATCACAGTGGTATTCCAAATCTATATAGCCTTAGAATTGCCCTTCACAGATATAGACCAGAGTCGTGCCTCAAAAAGTAATAAAGGGCTAGTCACATAGACCTGTATATCCAAGTCTATAGGTACTGGATCGGTGCCCAATTACAGCCTGTGGCCTGTAAGAAGTAGTCTAATAGGGTTGGATCGATCATCCAATGCGCCAAAAATAGATAAGTAGTGCTGCCCCAAATGCCGGACAGGACTGCGTAGCCCTACTAGTAAGGGGAGTTAAGCTACAGGAGAAAGAAAGGAGAGATATAGTGCCTGCGGCTCTGATGGTGTCTCTGAGGGAATCGTCCCTGGAGATTCCTTCCGTGAACGGGGAGTCGAGATATGCAACTTTTTCCTACTTGCCGGGAGACTCATATAATACAACCGGTCTCACTGCAATTAGTAAAGTCGCTAGCAATATACCTGTAGGCTTTCATCGGTCCGTTTGCTATCATCATCTAGCAAAGCGACCCTTCACACTTAGTCTCTGAGCCTAGGGAATTAATAGGAGGAGAACCTTTGTTTTATTTCCTTCTATAAAAACAAGGACTACCAACAAGGGTCTTATTCACTAAAATAGGATTCATAGGGATTATCACATAGAATTTAGGGCAATTTTCGGCCCTGCTCCTGAAGAACCGCCCCAGACAGGGACGGAGAAACGCGTCGAGCTAATGTCCTATCCCTAAAGGAAATTAATTTTGAAATAGAGCTAATGTCTGAACGAATAGCCACGGAAGTGATCACGTACTTCTGGAGCAATTATTCCGTTGCTCCAAACTGATGAACGTTTGAGTGACCACTACAGTGACTATTCGAAATACGTACACTAAATACTGGAACAGTCACTCACTGTGTGAAATCAATACACAACTCTGAATTAATACGTTAACAAGTGCTGAAACACTGAAAGACACCCTAGTAGTCACCTACCTGCTGAGTAATTATCTCATCCTCAAGACATGAAAAGAATGCTTGAGTGAGCACTGAGCGACTACTCAGTTACTGACGTTGGAACATCCACATTAATATCTGAGTGTTCATCCACTGAGGGGTTTAATTTCCCCCATGATTAACGTATAAATATACGAACCATGAGTGACGACGTATCCAGTATGGTGTAACATAGATCTTTTGATCAACCATATGATCCTTATTGAAAATAGCGATAATAATGGTCAAGGGGTTTCCAGCTGTGAACCAGCCACGCTAAATCGGAAACCTTCTTATTGTGACGTACCGCTATAAACCAGTGACCCAGTCCCCTAATTCTGTCAATAGGGGTTAACCTGACTGGATACCTAAGGGGAATTGAGACCCTTACTCCATCCGGTCACTGAGTCACTCAGCACGATCCATGTTGTCAGTCCACGTGTGTCAGTGTTTGTTATATGATTTATGTGGCCCTAATTTTAAACAAGTTATTAATAAAAGTTATCTATTTTAATTTTGTCTATATCTGTGAAGGGCAGTTTGTTTAGAGGATCTGGTCAGGGATCTCGGTTTGTTTAGAGGATCTGGTCTGGGATCTCGGTTTGTTTAGAGGATCTGGTCAGGGATCTCGGTTTGTTTAGAGGATCTGGTCTGGGATCTCGGTTTGTTTAGAGGATCTGGTCTGGGGTCTCGGTTTGTTTAGAGGATCTGGTCTGGGGTCTGTATTTATTTAGCCTACTTTTATTAATTTGGGATCTGTTTTTTGACAAATGGTCTGGGGTCTGTGTTTATTTGGGAGGCCATATGCACTACTTGTGATTTAAATGCCTTGGTTTGGAGCGTGCTCTATGTAAATGGGTGGGGCATATATGAAAAAAATATTGCCTCGCTTTCTGCGCGTGCCGCCTAAAAGTTCTAAAACTGTGGTAAATCCAAAATAGCCTAAAACCGATAATTGCTTTAAAGGGGTAGTCCCAAAATTGAACTTTATAGTCTATATGTAGGGTAGATAATAAAAGTTTGATCAATTTGGGTTTCAACGAGAACGGGGGTCCTATGTCTCCCTTTCCTCACTTTGGCTTCACTGCACTCACCCACAGAGAGGAGGAGACTGAATGAAGCGGCGGTTAAGCAGATGTGGTGCTGCTTCATTCATCTTCAATAGAACCACTAGAGATAGCTGAGCACTTGAACTAGTCAGTCCCAATGAAATGAATGCAGCAGCACCGCACATGTACCGCCGCACCATTCAACTGCTCCTCATTGCAAGCACTGAGGTAGAAGGCGGGGCATTGGACCCGGGACCCTCGGGATACTCAGAAGTGAGACTCCCACCGATCGGACTTTTATCACATATCCTATGGAGAGGTGATATAGATTAATTTTGGGAATAATACTTTAATTCGGACATGCCACTGTTCAGCCGCTGGGACGGCCCGGCATGAGCTGTCATTGTTTCTTCTCTCATGGTTTCAATAAACATAATACATTTCGCTTCGGCCATTAAGCCGATCCGACAGTCGTTAAAGTACCCGTTTTGTAGACTTCTGAGGACATCTCTAAGCCTTCCCTGGTGTTAGATGAGCACTTCCCGTCCCGCTGCTCGCGGGTGCAGCCCGCACTTTGTTCATCCATCAGGAAGGTAAGAGACGCGAGTCGTTCATTACGTGATGTTTGCTGCCGGCCGACTCTCCGCCGGGCCGTCAGTGTTTCATCTACTCTGCGAAACCGTATGAATTATGAAAGAAACGCAAAAAGACAAACGTCTCTGGGAACCTCTGATCACGTCAGCGCTGGGCGCCCATCAGCGTGCCTGATACAAACATTATCTTGGTTTTCTGGGGATCGTCTCAATAATAAGCGAAAGCTCTAAAAATATCCAGCGCCAAATTATCAAATGCTCCGGATTATTCAACGGTGATAAAAAAGTATCTGAAACAAAACTTTCAGAATGTCCCAAATAAGATACATACAAACTTCCTCAGGCTCAGACCTCCCAACATTGAAAGGATGAACAGAGGGACCAATCCCTGTGTATGAGGCAAATTTACATGAAGTCACACCTTTGAACCCGTGCCTCCATGTCCCCTCAAAATAATAGTGGCCCTCTGTGCTACAGTCTAATTTTATGCTCCTCCAAAGTAATAATGCCCATATGTGCCCCCTCAAGTTACTGTAATAGTGCCCCCTCTGAACCTCTACAAAGTAATAGTGTTTCTATGTACCTCTCAAAGTAATAGTGGCCCTCAATGACCCTCAAAGTAATAGTTGCCCTCTGTGCTATAGTACCAGTATATGCCTCCTCAACGTAATAATGCCCCTAGGTGCCCCCTCAAGGTACTGTAATACTGCCCCTCAAAGTAATAGTGCCACTCTGAGCCTATCAAAATGTGCCACTCTGTGTGATACTGCAGGTCTGTGCCCCCTCAAAGTAATAATTTCCCTATGCACTCCCTCAAATTATTGTAATAGTGCCCCCTCAATGCCCCTCAAAGTAATAGTGGCCTTCTGTGCTATAGTACCATTCTATGCCTCCTCAAAGTAATAATGCCCCTAGGTGCCCCCTCAAGGTACTGTAATAGTGCCCCTACAAAGTAATAGTCCCCCCCCCCCCCCCCGATGCCCCTCCAAGTAATAGTGCCACTCTGAGTCTATCAAAATAATGATGCCCCTTTTTGCTGTCCTTAAAGTACTAGTGAATAAGGGAGATGGAATAAATCCTCCACAGTGCCACCTATTGAAAGGCAGCATTCCTTCGAGTCAAAGTGGGACTTTTTATACAAGTCTTCTTACAATGACTGGGAATCAAAAGCAAAGCCAGTTTATAGTATATAGTTGCTCTCCCTAAGGAGAAAACAGCGTTTCTAAAGTACTAGTGCCACTCTGTGACCTCTCAAAATGTGCCATTCTGTGTGATACTGCAGGTCTGTGCCCCCTCAAAGTAATAATTTCCTTATGCACTCCCTCAAATTATTGTAATAGTGCCCCCTCTGTGCCCCTACAAAGTAATAGTGTCTCCCTGTGGCCTGCCAAACTAACAATGCCTCTCTGTGCCCCCTCAGAGTAATAGTGCCACTCTGTGACCTCTCAAAGTTATAATGCCTCTATGTGCCCCCTCAGAGTAATAGTGCCACTCTGTGACTTTCTTAAAATAATAATGCCTCTCTGTACCCCTTCAAAGTAGTAGTGCCACTCTATGGCTTCTTAAAGTAATAATGCCCCTCTGTGCCCCCTCAAAGTAACAGTGCCACTCTGAGCCCCCTAAAATAGTAGTGCAAATCTGTGCTCCCTGCAGTCCACAACTTCCCCCCATGCCCCAAAAATTAGGCTGACAGAAGCTAAAGTTTCTTACACTACTGCAGGATACTTCAAGCTCTGTGTACAGCATAGCCCGGCTCCTTCCAGTCTCCTGCTCCCAGTACCAGTGCCAAAGAGCAGGAGACGGGGGGCGAGGTCAGGCTATGCACAGAGTCGCACTATGTCCTGCAGCAATGTAAGGCAGTTTTTACTCTGCCCTCGACTATCGTCACCACTTGTAGGGTCAGCGCTTCAGTCCTGTAGTCGCCGCTCCCTTCTGACTGCGTTGTAAGGCGGTCCTTGTTATCCATCACAACCAATCACAGCGCAGCTTTCATCTTAACTCAGCAGCCTGAGAAATGAAGGAGTACGCAGAGTCTGAATCATCAGGCTTTCTGGGTTATCAGATGCCAGATTAAAGGACTTTTTAAGAGTATTTTTTAAAATCCGGCCTCAGTGTAAAGCAGTGTAAAAATAAGTCCTGCTGGCGCAGCGCCCGCCGCCGTGAGGTCATCCAATGGGTTCTGGCCTGAGTTGTACAGCTGACTCTGACCCCCATTCACCGAGCCCACAGGGTTTGAGTCACACTAATAGCAGCAGCCGTGTAGAGTGTCTTCTCCGCGCCGCGGGATGTGGTGAGCGGTCAGAACGTTCCACTCCATACCTGCAATAATATAAAAGGAGCGCGGCCATAAATATCACATAAATAGCGGTTTACAAGGTGACGGCGCGTGTTTCACCGTGACATTGAGCTTCCTCTGCGCTGCCTGTTTCCAGCACGTGGGCGGCCGCCGCTCATCCCATCCTCGCCAAACATTAAACCAGTCCATCAAAAACCCGCTGAACCTTCACACCAAGAGTTAAAGAAAAAACATTTCCACTTTGAGACCAGAGAGCTGCTTCATCTACAAGCGGCGGAGCAGATGTGTCACCGCGCCGCTAAAAAGGGGGGAAATCCTAAAAACAGAAACGTGTAAAACCGCAGCAAAAGCAAAAGGTTCAAATCAGATGGGACAAAAGTGAAACGATGTAACAAGACAGAAAAAAGTTTGGAAAAAGTTTTTTGTTTGCCCTTTATTTTGTGAACAGAGCCGCGGGCGCAGATGTGACTGGAGCCTTCGGCCGGCATCACATGAGCAGAGGCGCAATTGTGCACGCCACAACGCCACGCTGAATGAGACTTACACGCGTATCATTGGTTCTGGTACGTCTCTCCCCCGCAGCATAATCTTCATTTGCGCACTGCAAACAAACGCATCACTTGAAATAGCTAATTAGTTCCGGACGTGTTCTTTTTCCAGCAGAATTCCGCAGCGTATCGCGCATCTCCACGCGCATTTGTGCAACCGCCCCATTGACTTCTATGGGAAGCTTTGTTGCGCAAATTTGCAGAAAAATAGAGCACGTTCTATTTTCCCTTTTACACGATCGGAATGCACGCGCAAAATACGGAAATGCGAATGAACCCAAGGTTTTTAATTTTAGAATTTTTTTTTAGTTTTTAAAAAGGGTTTTAAAAAATATTTATTTTATTAACTTTCTCAATTGTTTTGACTTTTTTGAAATGTAGATTTTAAAAGATTTCCTTGATTTCATTTTTAGGATTAGAGAATATTTCTCATGCGTGTTCACAATTATAAAAAATGAGAATAAATATTTTTAAAAAGTCTAAACTGGTGACATTTCTGTGGTAGTAGCGCCCCTCTGTGCCACGTGCCGTGGGCCCTAGTGGGGTATAGAGAAGGGCACTGCCTATGGCCGCTTTCACACAGCCTAGAAAACCGCGCCAGATCTGGGTGTCGCAGGAGACACAAATCTCGCACGAATACGAACCCCGTCCATCTAAGTGCAGTCACACTCCAGACAGTTCTCTTCCCGCACCACATCAGGTCGCCCATCTTTGCGTGTTCCTTGTTTTCAATGTTTTACACTTGCCGATCCTCTGATGTGGCTAAAGGCGGCGCCGGAGGATATGATTTTTTTTACTTTGCCGCACCCTGCAAGAAATCCCCCCCCCCAAAAAATCCCTCCAGCGGTACCGCTAGGTGCTGGCGCCCTGGTTGGCCTAATGAGTATCAACTGATGCCCTGGTTGGGTATCAACTGATCGGCGAGGATGCCAAGCGATGGACCCCTGCCCTAAACACTAGCATTCCACATGACATACTGGAGCTTCTGTTCTTGTGCTGTCCCTCTATTATTCCTATTGGAAATGAATGAATAAATTGACAACTAGGCATTCTTTAATCCTTTGCCAATGGGGTTAGTCCACATACAGTGTAAGACTAGGGCCAGGAAACAGGTTGTGCAGCCCTGTGACCTCACAATCTTATAGAAATCAACTATCGTTACAAGGCTTGTATAAAGAGTCTAACACTGACTTGCAGGAATGCTGCCTTCAAATAGGTGGCGCTGGGGAGGTAATCTTCCATCTCCCTTATTTGCATATTACCCAGAGGAGCATGTATGGTCTCCTCACTCACCTAACTAGCATGTTGTTACAACCACGGCCCACTGATCACGAGAAATGCAAAAACAATGGATTTTTTGCAACCTGAGAGGCACAGCTACTTACCAGTTGTAACATAATCACATTGACTTCAATTAGATTGCAGGGCTATACTGTGGTCTTTGACCACATGACTACTGTCGCTGCCAAATTTGCTGTGTAGCTTTAGCCTAATTGTATATATTGAATGGGAAGTGCCAGACTATGCCAAACAGAATAGCAATGCCCACTTGCCAATTTATTCATACAGTTCCAGGAAGAATAATAGAGGAACAGCACTTGTTATGGCCAAATATGCTGTGCAGCCCTAGCCTCATTGTAAATGCTGACTGGACAGTGTCAGACGATGTCATGCAAAATGGAAACGCCTAGTTGCCAATACATTCATACAATTCCCAGAGGAATAACTGAGGAACAACATGAGTTGTAGCCAAATTTGCTGAGTAGCCCTAGTTTAATTGTAAATACCAACAGGAAAGTGTTAAACTATGTCAAGCAGAATAGCAACGCCCACTTGCCAATTTACTCATACAGTTCCAGGAGGAATAACAGAAGGCCAGCATGTGTGGTGGCCAAATGTGCTGTGTAGTCCAAGCCTAATTTTAAATGCAATGTCCAGCGGAACAATAACACCTAATTGGAACAATAACACCTAATTGCCGATTTATTTATACAGTTCCAGGAGGAATAACAGAGGAATGGCACAATAGAGTGTACTAATAAAGGATGCCTATTTCATGGGACGCTCGGGTATTTGCTACTAGTAGGAGAGCCGACTCCAAGCAAACTGTAAATCTATAAAGAGAGAGTTAAAAGAAAGATGGCACGCAGCTAAACATGATCTACGCGGCCCCCCGGCTCCCCCCGGCCCCCTACAAGCTGGCTCACAGTCACTTCATGATACTGATACTTGCAGCAGGTTCATGCTAGCTGCGTCCTTTCTAATCCAAGCCCTCTTCAAAAACCGAGAACCCTACGGGAAGGAAGCCAGCGGCCGTAATGAGGTCTGAGGCTTACAGCATGACAGCGGCTCAGCCTCTCACCGCAGTCTTCATTTAATTCGGTCACCGCCGGTCATCATTCCCAGGGCTCGGGTGTAAAGAGGCGGCTAAATGGTGGTCTGAGCTAAGCAAATACATCAGAGACTACATTAAAGGGCCCCTCCGCTGCCTATTATATTCATCCACTATCCCCCGGTATATATAAGTGGGCTGGTGGGACCTTGGGGAGTTACTCCTGTCTGTATCCACCGGCCTCTTCCTCCTCAGATGGTCATGTGATCTCAGATCTGACCACCTCAGATCTACTTGGGGCTATGTGTGAACCTTCTAGTCAGGGGCTCAGTCTATGTGATGCTGCATGAATTCTACCACAAAACGGTTTACAGGGGGACACAGAGACTCCTGTCACAGTTATTGATGATGATCACACAGTTATAATAGAGGAGATCACAGCTCATCCTTCTGTACAGCTATGGGTTGTAGCTTATTTAGGTGACTATAGAATGTAATGATCATTAAACTGTTCACCCAACAGGCAGAAATGGTATAGCCCACCCCCCACCCCTCTAGCTAATGCTGTGCTGATGCATCATGGGATTGATTGAAAGTAAAAGTAAAAAAATCTCACTCTCAAGATGGTGGCTGATAAGCATCAGACAGGGGGCTGCACTGCAGGGAAGTGGCAGCAATACACTGAGGAGACCTTTAGAGTGTGACAGGCAATTAGTTGAGAGGTGCAGCAATGGAAAAATATGTTTTCAGTGGAATGGCCCTTGAAAGGGGACGTGTCTTCAGAAAAATGACCTACTGTATAATTCCGGCTTCTGGTGTTAGGGCTCAGTCACACGGGCGTTTTTTCGCACGATTTACAGCTGCGTTTGCGCTCCGCATCTATATAGACCCAATGCTTTGCAATGGGAGCGGTCACATGTGCGACTTTTTCATGCGCACAAATGCATGCGTCGAAAATTATAGGACACAACGATTAGCAGAACGCATGTAACTGCATTCTGCGACAAATCATTGTGTTCTGTGTATGGGCGCTCAATGGGGCCGGCAGCAGCAGCGCCGACCCCATTGAGAACATATACTAAAGATCGTTCTCCCATTGAATTCAATGGAGCCGGCAAAACAGCCAGCTCCATTGAAAGCAATGGGCTGCCGGCAAGCGCTGTATGAATTTTCGGGGAAAGGCTTCAAATATAAGCCCTTACCTGAAAACCATCCTAAAAAAGTGTAAAAAAAAAAATCTATACTCACCTCTCTGCAGCTTCCGGGGCTCAGTCGTGTCCAACCGGCTCTTCTCCTGAACTGCTTTGAGTAGTATTCAGCAAGCGGGGATTTAAAATGAATTCATGAATGGGTGAATGCTGCCTCTGATTGGTTAAGCACTGTGACCAATCAGAGGCAGCTCTCAGATGTCATTCAATAGGGACCAAGTAATGGGAATGGGGTGGAGCAGGAGGAGGGGTTAATACAGTTAGAACTGGCAGAACAGTTAGTAGGAAAACACGTAATATAAAAAATAACCAAAACCTTCTAAACTGTATGGTGACTAATGCTGGAAGTCGGACCAATAAAGTAGGCAAACAAGAAGTAATAATAATGTCTGAGGAAAACTGCGACATAGTGGGAATAACTGAGACCTGGCTGGATGAAAGCAGTGACTGGGAGTTAACTTACAGGGTTATAGTCTGTTCAGAAGGAATTGTAAAAACCGGAAATGGGGAGGGGCTGTCTATGAAAAGATATATGTGAGGGAGATGAACATGTGGAGTCTCTATGAGTAGAAATACATGAAGGGTAAAGCAACAATAAAATCCTCATAGGGGGTTTATGATAGATACCAAATATAATAGAAGCTCCTGAAAATCTATCAGGCTGGGTTCACATGGGGCGGATTTGCCGTGGAAATTCCATGCGGATTTTTGCCGCGGCAAATCCGCATGCAGCCGCTAATCCCGGGATTAGCCAGCCATGTGGACGAGATTTCTCAGAAATCTCGTCTACACGGGATGGCAAATCTGCTGCGGCTGAGCCAGCAGAAGCCGCCGCAGTGGCGCGGATTTGCCGGCCGCAGCATGTTCATGTTTTTTTTCTGCTGCGGCTGCACTCTCCTCTATGGGAGCGCTGGCCGCAGCGGAAGAGCGAGCGGCCGGGCCGCTTCAAAGCCGCCGCGGTTTTGCTGCAGCGGTTCTCCCGTTGGAAATCTCGCGTTTTTCCGCTGCGGCCAAACTGCAGCATTTCCGCCGAGAATCCGCCCTGTGAGAACCCAGCCTTACTGAAGCATATAGATGAAGCAGCGAATCCCAATGAGGTCATTATTATGGGGGACTTTATCTATCCGGGTATAAACTGAGAAGAAACCTGCGGATCTCATAAAGGTAACAACTTCCTGTCGATTACTAAAGATAATTACCTCACCCAACTTGTATAGGACCCGACCAGGGGGCGGCCATTGTGGACTGAATATTAACCAACAGACCTGACAGAATAATAGGGGTGCAGGTCGGGGGGCACCTGGGATATAGTGACCATCATGGATCAGCCGATCGGGCCGCAAGCACTGCAGACTGACAGCTGTATGGGAATAAAGGTAATATCACCTCTGGTTGAACTGGAGGGTCGCTTTGGCTGCATCTTAGATGGCGGCCTTATAGTCATGCATAGAGAACAGAATAGACAGAACAATGCTGGACCCTTCTGGGGTCTATGGGGGCTGCTATTATCCACTGTGTGATTGGAAATGAAAACCACAATGCAAGTGTGAACAGAGATTTAGAAGCCCCATTATCGGGCGTATGGATTTAGGACCCTCACCTATGAGCAGCTACAAAGAACATCTCTTGTATTGGAGAACTCAGCATGTTCATTATCACAAGCAACGCATTGATTTAAATGAGAACTGTGTAATGCTTCGCTTCTCCTGTGGGGGAGCTGCAGAGAAATTGAGCGTTGGTTGCTAATTCCTCCACAGATTACAGCTAATCACTGGGGTTCCCAGCAGTCGGGCCCTTTATAATCAACTTCTCATGAGGAGACTCCTCTAACCCAAAGCGGGCCATGTGATACTAGTCATTTTGGTTAATTAGGTCATTTTCCTTTTACTTATTAGCCTTTTCCCCATGTTTTATATGTATCTTCTAAAATGATCTTGTTAATTTTTGCTTATTATATATATTTTACCCCATAGCAGTTCTATTTACAGATGTAGCAATCACTACCTTGACAGATGCCCCGCTAGGCCAATACTGAACCCCATGTTATGTGTGGAGTAGACCTGCCAGGTATAATCAGCCTCAGAAACTCTCTCCTGTCATTGAAATCCCGGACATTGCATCATTAGTCATGTGATCACCTCTTTTCTATATAAACTCCAAAAATTGGAGGCCCGCAAAGGAGCAGCATGGGCCCCGAGCATGAGCCCTTACCTATACTTTATGGCCAATCGACTCCCTTTCCATTTACATTCTATGTAAGACCCTTTTATAGGCTGATGATCATTCCGAGACTGATTGAATTTTTCATGCTGGCATAAACATGGCCGCTCATCAGCCCCCTCCCCCCTCCAATGAAGATGTGCTACTCAGTAACTAACGAAAGATCATGCCAACCCCAGAGCTGCAATCATCTGTCCGAGCAAAAAGTACGTGCCGATCCACATGCTACTACCAAAAAGTAGCATGTGGATCGGCACGTACTTTTTGCTCCGTGTTTGTTAACAACAGACAAGCATCGGGCCGTGTAAAAGGGCCCTTAAAGGGTAATTACATAATTAAAGTGTTTGCCTTACAAAAAATATTAGATTTTTTAGAAAAATGATTCGGAAAATTTTTTGTAAAAACGCTTTTTGAAAAAAGTATAATTTTTTGTGTAAAAATGTTATTGAAAATATATATTTAAAAAAAATGTTACTTTTTTTGTAGTTTTTTAAAACAAATTTATCAAAAATGTTTTGTAAAAAAGTTTATGGGCCAAAATGAGTGTGAATCTCCTGATGAGTGAAGTGAAGGCCCGCCGGTTCACCTCCTTACAGCGCTGTTTGGCCGGGCACAAAGTTAATTGTGACTTTATGAGGTAACGGCTGGAGCTCTGATGGAAGCGCCGCTCCCTGACATTTTAGCTCTGTCCTCCTGTAGGTCAAGAATCCAGGAAAAACACCCGGTGAGCGGCGGGCAGCCGGGCGGAAGGTCAACATCTCTGCCATATTTCTTTAAAAGCTAATAACGTCCTCGTTTACAATCGCTGGGATGATGAGAATGGAGCGATCGTATGTACACATGGCGGAGACCTCATACCTCCCATCAGACCAGATGTTCTCCAAGATCATAGTCACCATAATATTAAGGGTCTCACACTTCCTGCCCATCTCTACCTCGCCCAAACTAGCTGATAAAAGGGAACAGCAGACTGTATTTAAAGGGTTTGTCCATTCTCACTGCAGTGGCCAGGCTCGGTATTTCAGGCTAATTTCCCATTCACTCCACTGCCTACAATACCAAGACTGGCCATTGCAGTGACAGCATGGTGGGCTGAATGAAGACAATGCCCATCAGTTCAGTCTGTTTCAATATCCCCCTAGGTGAACCAGAGGAAGGCAAAAAAAAACCCCCAAAAGGCAGAAGCCAATTAGCCCATTCAGGGATAAAAAAAATCCTTCCCGACTCCATAATGGCAGTCAGAATAATCTCTGGAACAACCTCTGATAGTACCTACCTAAATATAAGACCCGGAACTACAACCCTGCTGGTCACCTAATATCTATATCCTGTAATATCCTTCCGCTCTAGAAGGACATCCAGTCCCTCTTAAACTCCTCAATGGATCCTGCCATCACCACGTCTTCAGGCACAGAGTTCCACAGTCTCACTGCTCTTACAGTAAAGAACCCCCTTCTGTGTTGGTGATGAAACCTGCTTTCCTCTAGACGTAGCGGATGCCCTCTTGTTCCCGTCGCAGTCCTGGGTATAAACAGATCATGGGAGAGATCCTTGTATCGTCCCCTCATGGATTCATACACAGTTATTTGGTCGCCCCTTAGCCGTCTGTTTTCCGGGGTGAATAATCCCAGTTTTGGTGCCTCTCGGGGTATTCCAGTCCCGTCATTCCATGTATTAGTTTAGTTGCCCTTCTTTGAATCCCCTCAAGCACTGTGACATCTTTCCTGAGCACCGGGGTCCAGAACTGTACGCAGTATTCCATGTGGGGCCTGACAAGTGCCCTATATAGTGGGAGGATAATGTTCTCGCCCCTCGCCCCTATACCTCTTTTACTGCACCCCAAGACTCTATTAGCCTTTGCAGCAGCTGACTGGCATTGGTTACTCCAGTTTAGTCTACAGCCCACTAGTACCCCCAGGTCTTTTCCCTAGCTGTACCCCATTTAGTGTATATTGGTGACATCCGTTTCTCCTGCCCATGTGCAGAACCTTACATTTTCCACATTGACCTCCATTTCCCCCCCCCCCCCCCCCCCGATCCCCCGGCTTATCTCGGTCCTTTGTAGCCGCACATTGTCCTCCGTTGCATTAATTATATTGTATAATTTTGTATCATCTGCAAATATTGATATTTTGCTGTGCAGCCCCTCTATCAGGTCGTTAATAAATATATTGAACAGAATGGGGCCCAATACTGAACCCTGTGGCCCCCACTAGTGACGGTGGCCCAATCTGAGTATGAACCATTTATTACCACCCTCTGCCTTCTATCTCTGAGCCGGTTCTTTACCCAAATACACATGTTTTCACCCAATCCGAGCTTCTCATTTTATATATCAGCCTATTATGCGGCACGGTGTCAAATGCTTTAGAGAAGTCCAGATATACAAGATCAATGGAGCTGTCTGCAGAAAACAGCTCAGTTAACAAGCCTAGTGAACAAGTGGCAGATCACCACTGATCTATTGATCACCCGTCCTGCGGACAGACCAGTATCAGTAGTCCAGTAGTTTACAGTCCCTGTACTTGCACCCCTGCCCCCTATATACATGGGCTCAGAATATTCCTGCTCTGTTATCCTGCACAGAATCTCACTTGTTAGAGAAGCATTTTGTGTTCCAGAGCTGCTCTTCCTAATATTCCACTGCTCATTTGCATAGTTTTTTTCCCAGGTAGCCTTGCATGACCTATAAGAGTTCCTACACTCACATAGTACTCTCTTCTGTAGCACTCTCCACAAGGAGAAACATTACCCCCAAGACTCGCATTGATGGCCTTACACCTAGCCAATCAGAACTCTGCTGGGTATTGATGAGGAGCAAGAAGCAATGAAACGGCTGCCGGTACCTGAATGTTCTGGCTTGGCTTATGTCTCCAGTTACAGTTAACAAGGCCTGTTAAATGCTTAGGCTCATAAAGTACCAATAGGTGGCGCTGTGGAGGATTATTCCATCACTCATTTGCATTGCTCTTTCCCAGGGAGCATTGCAAGGCCAATAAGACTTCCTGGTGCTCTCCACAAGGAGAAACGTTCTCAGATACTGCTCTGCTATTGTCTCCTCCCACAAGGAAAAGGCACTCCTACCGTGGACTAGGGACGCCCACATGACAGTCCACGTTCACCCCAGCAATAGCAATGCAAACGCTTTATAGTAGCGTTAGTGAACCCTGACTTACACATCTCAGCACCTCTCCTTGAGGAACGGGGATTAGGGTACCCCCATTCTAACAATTGCTGGGCACCCCACTATAAGACTTTTATGGATGCAGCTATGGGGGGCTCTGGATCAGAGACCCTTTGCTATTGGTTAATGTCCCCCTATTAGTCATATAAAAAGGAATCTATTAAGTCAAAGTCAAACATGAGATCCATTGAAGGTCCATGAATGCCCGCGCGCCCTGATACCGCCTGCATGTACAGCCAAGTATTCTGCGCCCGCCTTGCAGCTGCACTGGTTATTGAGGACACAGAAGCCGCGAGTCTGGTGAAGTAAATCATTTACTATCCTGCTATTCAGACGCAGCAACAATGCCTTAAAGGATCCCTTTATATTAGTGCTGTGCCCGAAGCTTCAGCGGGACGTAAGATGCAGAGCTGTCAATCACCGGCAGCCCCCACAGGTGATGGACGACTGCACCAAACTGCAAAACGTGCCGCAGCAACAGTGTATAATGTGCTGAACACAACGGACAGGAAACCGAGGAGATCAAGGATAACTATAATGGTGGATGAAGAAAATGCCATATTCTACATGTAACTAGCGCTGCAACCACAGGTGCCAGCCAGCTGTCTATATACAACCCTCCGAAACTGAAAACCATCTGCCATCTAGAAACTGCCCAAAACTCCAGGGCTGCATATTGACCCCCTTTCCCATTCTGGTCTCATGAGAATAGTGTACCCCTTTATCAATAACACTGTCAATAGAGTGCTCCCCTCATAAATAACACTGCCAACAGTGTGCCCCCCTCATAAATAATACTCTGAACACAGGGTCATCTCATGAATAATACTGCCAACAGTGTGCTCCCCTGATAAATAATACTGCCAACAGTGTGCTCCCCTGATAAATAATACTGCCAACAGTGTGCTCCCCTGATAAATAATACTGCCAACAGTGTGCTCCCCTGATAAATAATACTGCCAACAGTGTGCTCCCCTCATAAATAATACTGCCAACAGTGTGCTCCCCTCATAAATAATACTGCCAACAGAGTGTCCCCTCATAAATAATACTCTGAACAGAGGGTCACCTCATGAATAATACTGCCAACAGTGTGCCCCCTCATAAATAATACTGCAAACCGAGTGCTCCCAATATACAATACTGCCAGCCGAGTTCCCCCTCATAAATAATACAGCCAATGGAATGCTCCCTCATAATACTGCCAAAAGAGTATCTCCTCCTAAATGATACTGCCAACAGAGTGCTACACATAAATAATACTGCCAGCAGACTACCCTCTAATAAATAATATTCCCAACAGAGTGCTCCAAATAAGTAATACTGCCAGAAGAATACCCCATCCACCCCTGTCTCCCTTACCTGAAAGCCTGTCACACTCTAAAGGCCTCCACTGTATATTGCAGTCACTTCCATGCAGTGCGGCCCCCCGTCTGTTACTTATTAGGCACCTTCTTAATGGTGAAAATTTTACTTTCACATCAATCCTATGATGCATCAGCATAGCATTAGTGTCACGTTCGCCCTGAGCGTAATGCACACCATGCCCAGGACGAACGCAAAAGAGGCTGGAGGGAAAGGATTGGGACAGGGGAACGTGCATACACTCTGAACACCATAACAAAGTGAACTGCAAATGGGACTTATGAGCAGACATCCAGCAACGACTGACAAACAGCAAAACACTTACCTAGATCACGAACACGCCTAAGCAGATGGAATAGCTAAAGTACGTACGAGGTATTGGTTCATATTTTAGCCAAGACACTTAAGCTCATGAGGCCACGACAAGGCTCCTCGTTGTCTCGTGGGTCCATACTCTAACAAGACAACTTGCCCCAGGGTAAGGCTTATCCTGCCTGCCAGCAGGGCGATCATCCCAATAGGGACGACCCCAGGCTGGAACCTAGGTGCCTGGCTCTCCCTAGATGGTAAACAGCATGCAAGCAGAACAGGACACCGTTCACACCAGCAGATAAGGAAATCCTACCCACAACCTCATGCATGCAGGAACACCAAACATACAAGACTCCGAACACCGAGGTTCTGGAGAGTAATATAAATGACCATCACTCTCTGTCAAGAGGGGCTGGCATTTGTGTGCAGCAGATCGGTGGTGATTAGCTGACTGGAGCAATACACATCCAGCCAGCTCAATCATCCCACACCTGTGGAAGTGTGCTCCTGGAAACCCATAGAACTACAGGTCCTAGGAGCACAACGTGACAATTAGCTAGTCAGCTATATACCATTTCTGCCTGCTGGGAGTACATACAGTTCATTTATCATTACCTTCTATATTCACCTATAGGAGCTACAAACCACAAGTATACAGACAGGAGGATGAGCTGTGATCTCCTCTATTATGCCTGTGTGGCAGGAGCTCTGTGATCATCATCAGTAATTGTGATAGGAGTCTCTGTGTCCTCCTGTAGGCAGTTGGAGTGGTAGATCCATGTAATAGCATCACACAGGCTAAGAAATTGACTAAAAACTGAATACACAAATTCAGGTAAATATAAGCTGGGCAGAATTGAGATCACATGACCATCTGAGGAGAAAAAGGCCAGAAGTTTGAGAGAGAAAGGAATAACTGACCGAGGTAACATAAGTCAGATTAGGGCTCGGCTAGGGGCGGCCATTTATCTGTTCCCTAAACGGAGCAGGAAAATGGAACTCCTGAACCTTGATGTGAACGAGCCCTTGGATATAATGGGGGATAGCAACATCAGGAATACATTAAAAAAAATCACTGGAGTGGCCCCTTAAATGAGAAAATACTGACTGCCTGCAGCCACCACTAGGGGGAGCTCTTAACTCAATATGCAATTAGCTCCTGAGCGCCTTCTAGTGGTGTCTGAATGCAGCTAGCTTTTATCACTTACCTCTTGTTCATGTAATTTCCTAACACATCTGCCAACGGTAAGTCCAGAATTTGATCCTATATAAACAGACCGGATTATTCTTGGGCCTCGTTAAGGACCTCAGTGATGTAGTTCATGAAAATCAATTCCAGTAGCTCCTTGTGAGTGTGATTCCGGCCGTGCTCACCCCTGGGAACACATTGTCCCAATTTAATTTTCATCCCATCCTCCTCCTTTGCAGTCTGGAGAAATAATGCACATTCTCTTCTGCATGTTAACCGTAAGCCACATAAATCAATAGGCTCCTTCCCATAGGGCCACACTGGCAGGAAGCGCCTCAACAATAGGTGGAGCGCCACCAGCTGTCCATCGGATGTCATAAATCCAGTAATATCTGCAATACCCCGGAGAGCGGGAGGTCAGTGACAGATTGAAGGCTTACCACTGCTACATGGTCAGCTCCATGATGACGGCTCTGCACTATATATCACTACTACATGGTCACCTCAATGATGACGGCTCTGCACTATATATCACTACTACATGGTCTCCTCAATGATGACAGCTCCGCACTATATACTACTACTACATGGTCACCTCCATGATGACGGCTCTGCACTATATATCACTACTACATGGTCTCCTCAATGATGACAGCTCCGCACTATATACCACCACTACATGGTCACCTCCATGATGACGGCTCTGCACTATATACCACTACTGCATGGTCCCCTCCATGATGACAGCTCTGCACTATATACTACTACTACATGGTCACCTCAATGATGACGGCTCTGCACTATATATCACTACTACATGGTCACCTCCATGATGACGGCTCTGCACTATATACCACTACTACATGGTCACCTCCATGATGACGGCTCTGCACTATATACTACTACTACATGGTCACCTCCATGATGACAGCTCTGCACTATATACTACAACTACATGGTCCCCTCCATGATGACGGCTCTGCACTATATACTACAACTACATGGTCCCCTCCATGATGACAGCTCTGCACTATATATCACTACAACATGGTCACCTCAATGATGACGGCTCTGCACTATATACCACTACTACATGGTCAGCTCCATGATGACGGCTCCGCACTATATATCACTACTACATGGTCTCCTCAATGATGACGGCTCTGCACTATATATCACTACTACATGGTCTCCTCAATGATGACGGCTCCGCACTATATACCACCACTACATGGTCACCTCCATGATGACGGCTCCGCACTATATACCACCACTACATGGTCACCTCCATGATGACGGCTCTGCACTATATACTACTACTACATGGTCTCCTCAATGATGACGGCTCCGCACTATATACCACTACTACATGGTCACCTCAATGATGAAGGCTCTGCACTATATACCACTACTACATGGTCACCTCAATGATGACGGCTCTGCACTATATACCACTACTACATGGTCACCTCAATGATGACGGCTCTGCACTATATACCACTACTACATGGTCAGCTCCATGATGACGGCTCTGCACTATATACCACTACTACATGGTCAGCTCCATGATGACGGCTCTGCACTATATACTACTACTACATGGTCAGCTCCATGATGACGGCTCCGCACTATATACCACTACTACATGGTCACCTCCATGATGACGGCTCCGCACTATATACCACTACTACATGGTCACCTCCATGATGATGGCTCCGCACTATATACTACTACTACATGGTCAGCTCCATGATGACGGCTCTGCACTATATACTACTACTACATGGTCGCCTCAATGATGACGGCTCTGCACTATATACCACTACTACATGGTCACCTCAATGATGACGGCTCTGCACTATATACCACTACTACATGGTCAGCTCCATGATGACGGCTCTGCACTATATACCACTACTACATGGTCAGCTCCATGATGACGGCTCTGCACTATATACTACTACTACATGGTCAGCTCCATGATGACGGCTCCGCACTATATACCACTACTACATGGTCACCTCCATGATGACGGCTCCGCACTATATACCACTACTACATGGTCACCTCCATGATGATGGCTCCGCACTATATACTACTACTACATGGTCAGCTCCATGATGACGGCTCCGCACTATATACCACTACTACATGGTCTCCTCAATGATGACGTCTCTGCACTATATACCACTACTACATGGTCTCCTCAATGATGACGGCTCTGCACTATATACTACTACTACATGGTCGCC